>NC_039244.1:120000-167500 GCF_003368295.1 Carassius auratus
GTAGGTGCAGGTGTGTGTCGCCGTGCGCTTCCTCGGCCAGGTGCGTCGTCCCCGTTTGGGTTTGGACTCTATTAGATCCATCGGGGAGGACGGAGGAGTCAGAAGAGCTCTTTGCATGTTGGGTTGCATGCCCATGGTGTCCTCGAACATGCCGAACTGGTGCTGTGTCGTGTACGGGATCTGCATTTGAGTGTAAGCCGGAGGCGAGTGATGGAAAGCCTGCGGAAATGCAGACGGGTGCAGATGGGAGTTATCCGGACTCAACGGAGGCGTCATATTCCCAGTCGCCTGCGGAGAAACAGCCAGTCTGGGTTGCTCGAAAGACATCATGCATGAAACGTTGCCCTCTTGTTTGATTTTTTGGCAGCTCTGCGGCACCATGCCCATCACCGGCCCGTAACCGTCCATTGGTGGCTCCACTTTGATATCAACAAAGTCCTGTCTAGGGAACGGGTTGACGATGAATCTTCCCTGAATGGCGCCGTCGTAGGAGCTGTCCATGTCGGATCTCAGAAGCTCGGCCATGAGGCTGTTGGAGTACGGCGGAGGAGGAGCGCTGCATTGCTCCGGAGGAACATACGCTCCCGTCGAGTACATGCCGCAGGGCTCCGCGTGTGAGACGAACTCGGCTCCCGCCTCTAGGGGTCCCGTTGTGTTGGCCAGGATAAACTCCAGGTCCAAATAATTACTCAGATCCTCCTCATCCTTGCGGCCACGACAAGTGTCCATATTCTGTGCCACGTTGAGCAGAGAGCAGCCGCTCAGTGGTTTGTCCTCCTCACATTTCCACCTCTGCAACAAAATCAAAGGTGCTTAGTATTCAAACACTGTCATATGGTTTTGCATGACTCATTTTGAAAGCACTTCAAATTTGACATGACTCTGTATCTTCGTCTCTTTTTAAGAACTTTCTTATTAATATATATATATATATGCGCGTGTCTTTGTGTTTGTGTGTGTATATACACACGCATATATATATATGTACGCACACATATATGCATACACGCATACATAGGCAAGTAAACTATGCTCGTTATACATATATGTGTGTGTGTGTGTGTGTGTGTATATTAGATTTAAGACATAAAAAAACTAGACGTGTTCATTTCCCGATGTGTATTTTCAATATTCTATCTAGTGCAAACAAGTGGAAAATCAATATTTTCGTTTAGGTTTTTTTGTATTGCTTCTGCGGTTTTAACCACTCTGAGGTCTGGTGTCCCGCGTTACCCAAATTCCCCTTAATTCACCCTAGTTTCACCAGTTACACGTGCACGAAAGTGTCAAATACTTACATCCTCCCAGAGTTTCTCCTTCTGGTTTGCAAACGTTGAAATCGAAGGCAAAAGGCAATGTAAAGCCATTTCCGAGACGAGTATCGAGTTGTGATTATCTTCTGTACTGTTGCACTTGCTCGTGGACAGATGTCAAACTGCGCTGCGCTTTTCCCTCGAGTGAACTCCCAAAGTCATGAACAAAGTGTGTCTGGCAGGAGCGCCTCCTACCTAATAAATACTTCTCCTGGACCAATTGTGTGAGCGGAGGAAACTGCGTTCAGGGTTCCCAAATTTAGTCGGTATATAAGTCACCGTGCGCTCTCTCTACAGGTCTCCAGTCTCTCAGTGTCGGACAGCGCGCTCCGGCGCTTTTAAGCGCGTGATGACGCGCGCTCCCCTCCCCTCGCGGGGGCGCGGCCGAGAGGAGGCGGTCACTACAATCATCTGTGTAGTACACACACACAACTGTTACCAAGGCGTTTCAACAAAAGCTCGAAATGATCCAAGTGTAATTCCAGTCTCCAAACAGCCGTCATTCACCCATGCGTAATTTAGACTCCAAATATACGCGCTTTCCAATGAAAGCAAGTGACTGCACAATGAGGTTACATTTAGAGAAGTCAAATAAAGTTGTTTTTGAATGCTGATCTGGTCATTTTCTGTACAATAGATTAGTAGGTGATCCAAAAGTCAACTAGCTCTCCCTGTCATTATATATACATAGACTTGGGTGGGATGCTATAAAAGGTAAATGAGGTGCGCTCGATTACACAAGTGTCATTTATTGTAAAGAAAGCAAAACATTTGAAGAAAACTAGTTTGTATGGTTTGAAATGATAAAAACCAAATCTAGTTTTTTTGTTTGTGTGTGGTTAGTGGAGGATGGTGACAGTTGACTGATCCTTGTGTGAGCTTTACTTTATACATTTACTAAAAACCTCTATAATTGTTTGCGGGGCTTTAAAGCCAATCCAGAAATGAATACTTAAAAACATGTGTCAGTCAATCAATGCTTGAATAGACCTAGTCTGACATGCAAACAACTAGTCTGTTTACATTTACATTTATGCATTTAGCAGGCGCTTTTATCCACAGCGACTTACAGTGCATTCAGGATATACTTAAATGTTTTTTTAGCAGTATGTATAAAAAAGATCAAAAATCACAAGACAAGAAAATCATAAAGTGTGTCATTTATCCGTGCATTTTTTTCACTTGTCACCTATAGGCGTGCGTGCGTGCGTGTGTGTGTTATTTTACCAGAGATCTAAATATAAAAAATAAAAATAAAAACACAGATCTTTTTCTCCTCAGGTCTCATCTCAGGTATTGTCACGAACGCAGCATGAGCGCTGGAGTTGGACCGTGTTTACTGTAGTAAGGCTTTCATTGGGTGATTAATGTGAATGCGCGAGGCAGTGCGCGCGCTCAGAGGCGCTTTCTCATGATGATGGCGCGCGCAGCGGGTTTGTCTAAACGCGGACAGCAGGCGCCAGTCTCACCTGAGCTGCTGACTCTCTCCTCTCAGATCTTCGCCTGCCTTTTCGCCTCATTCAGGTGTAAATGCAGGGGGATGAACGGCTGGAATGCTGATGGTGGCTGGGAATTCCTGGCCTTTCTTTAGCAGCCATTAGTTTCGTTAATGATGTCCCGAGTGTTTGCAGCACGCGAGAGCCATCATGAAAGAAAACTGACAGGGAAAGAACATCTGCACAGGTTACTTAGGTTAACATCTGAAAATACACAGTTGGTTCATGCACTTTGCGTACAACACTATGGTATTAAAATGTTATCCACATGGTTATACAGTGGCTCTTTTTATTGTACAAAATGCATGCTGTTACTGAGGTTAATTTATATAAATCATTAATGTTGAGAAAGCATCGGAGACATGCCTTTTTAGATCTTTTGTTGTAAGAGGTACTTTATTGTGGTATATTTATGAATTTGAGTACCATGCCTATATTATAGTACCATAATAAGGCCTCGAAAAACCAGCACTTAAAAGAGTACCATGGTAAATTTCAGAAGAAACGTAAAAGCATGGTCCTTTTTGTAACACTTTAAACCCGGAAACCTTTCTGAATTAAATTATGTGAAATAGTAAGTCATATTGCGTTGACCTCTTGACCTCAGAGTTTCATCACTAGAGTTTATATAGCTCATAACAGTCATGAGTCTGATAAAGCGCTCAGATATGCATATGTTCCCTCATTGTCTACGTGCTCTTTGTGTTGAATGAGAATGAGTCTGGGATATTTCTAATCTCCTTAGTCATGCAATCTCAATGGAAATTAAAGGTGGCTCACCGGTTTCACATAAACTGTTATGTAAACTAGAGTTTCCTGTGCTTCTAGTTTGATATAAAAAAAATTCATTCAGAATTAAGTGCATGCCAAATGCAAATGGTCATCTATATATGTGCACATTAGATTATGAAAATGTTATTGAGAAAGCTTGTATTGACATCTCTGACTCTTCTGAGCATGCTTTGGGAAGTCTTTCTCAGGAGGAACATCTGAGATGCTAGAAACTTCTCCATGTGCTCTTTAGTCTTATTTCATTGCTTTCTGAAGTGAGATATTTTTAGAGATCTAGTATGTATGTCGTCATTCGGAGTTCCATAGAACTCTACAGGAAGTGTGTCCGGCGTGTGACGTTTAATTGATGGAATAAAATGATAAACCGTTTCCTCCCGCATTAGTCCAGGTGACCCTTGCTCACAGTGACACATTAACTTTGTGTGAATGACTGAAATCTGATACGTTTTGTGATGCAATGAAGCCTTTTCCGGGGTTCAGTACACATACAGTTAAAAGTTTGGAATTATTAAGAGTTTTTAAAGCTTTTGCTCACCAAGGCTGCATTTATTGAATCACAAATAGAGTAGAGAGAGTAATATTGTGAAATATTTTTACAATTCCAAATGACTGTTTTCTAATTGGATATATTTTAAAATGTAATTTATTTCTGTGATGCGCAGCTGGATTTTCTTCAGAAACAGTTGTGTTGCTTCATATATTTGTAAAAATCATGATATATATTTTTTTTCAGGATTCTTTAATGAACAGAAAGTTCAAAAGAACAGCACTGATTTTAAATATTATCTTTTGTAGCATTATAAATGTTTACTGTCGCTTCTAAACAATTTAATGTATGCTTTCTGAATAAAAGTATGATTATTATTAAAAAAAAATTTAAAATCTTTCTTTTACCCAGACTTATGAAAAACACTTATTTTAAATTTTAATCATTTTAATTGTAATATTTAACAATATTACTTTTTTTACTGTATTTTTATTATTAATAAATGAAGACTTTTTGAGAAAACGAGACACATTTTAAAAACATTGAAAAATGTCAATTATTCAAAAGTTTCATCATTATGATTGCACACACACACACACACACACACACACACACATATATATATATATATACTTTTTATATTTATATATATTAAATGTATTCCGTTTTTGGCCTGAAACCGAAAAACTGACAGAAAGTGGCATGTTATAAATTGCATTTTGACATATTTCTGAACACACAAAATCGCGCTTGCGTGGCTAGAAGTATTTGCACTAAAGTTAAAGTGTGTTTTGGGCTTTACATTGAGCTGGTAATCATTGCAAAATTTGCATAATGTCACCTCAAATTGCCTATAATGGGCTGTGTGGATGTGAACGACCCTTGTTGATTCAAAACCTCTTATGTCATCCCCTTCCTGATGTACACAATACATAACGGCGCATGTTTGTGGTAACAGTCGCTGTGTATAATCAGCCAAACGTTACATATTCATTCAGGTAATTTTTTCCATTGCACTCAATGAAAGCAATTACAGACGTCATGCGCGCAGGAGTTTGACATGTGTTCAGATTGTCATGGCAGAGATCCAGCACGCTCCCAGCCCACATTACATGCATCACTGCTAAATGATGTGTCAGTGTACAAGTATGTTCATGCCGTCCTGTTGAATGAATTGCAGTTTCCATCCCATGCATGTGAATGCATGTCTGTATGTTTATGTCTCTTGGCAGAAAACTAACTTATTTTGACTTATGTGCAATTAGATGCAAGAACAATGCATTTTTTTATTTACTATATAGTGATTATGTTTTTATTTGAAAGCAAGAGTGACTTCTCATATTACGATTGAAACGGAAATCGTCTCATTCTGTTCAAATGATTCATACGAATGGAGATTATGGCTGTTTTAATGAAGAGTTAATCAAGCATCCGAGCTATTATTTCTGAGAAATTATTTCCCAATCTTTCAGAATGGTTAAAAATATTGAAACAATTGGGTAACACTTGTGAAAGTTGCGAAACATGGCCGTAGTGTTTTTACATAAGCCGTGCATTCCTGAAAATGTGAGACAATGTGCTGGATTTGTGATCTGTCATCATGAACATTGCTGCGTTCACCTGATGTGACTTTCTGCATTCACGTTAGATGAGAATGCGACATAAACATTACATTACAAAACCCTATTTTACTAACAGTGCATTGTTTTATCATTGCTTACAGTGCGGATCATTCTCATGTCAGTCTCATGTCAAGTTTCGCTTGATTTGTGTGTGAAGTATGTGCATTACACCCATTTTACATTCTTGGCTTCTATGATTTACAACCTAAAACAATGTAGACACTCTTAACCATTAATACACATTAATGTTTTGTTTTCATTTTCTGCATTTTAGGCCTTTGAGACACCGGTGTCTCTAGAGAGCTGTCTTGCATGGTATTACCATGTTTTTAAAACATTTAGCACGGTAAAACTGTGTTTTCTGGAACAAGCACCACTTCTTTTACTATAGTAGGTATAACCAGACTGTCATAGTAGTGTAAATAGTTTATATAAACTAAAATTTGTGTAAACTAAACTTCACATTTAATCTGTTTTCACTAAGTTTTAACTTTATTTAACTATATTTTTTACTTTATTTTTTAACTATATTTTTTACTTTATTTTTTAACTATATATATATATATATATATATATATATATATGAATATATATATATATATATATATATATATATATATATATATATGAATATATAATATATTTTAATTTCTATTAGTTTTTTATAAACGTCCGTTTATTTTTTAAATAGATTTTCATTTATTAGTTTTATTATTTTAATACTTCAAGTTAAACTATAAAGTTTAGATTAGATATTTATATTTCATTTTTATTTGTAAATTTTAGTTCAAGTTTGAGTAGTTTTGTGTGTGTGTGTATATATATATATATATATATATATATATATATATATATATATATAATTTTTTTTGTACTTACTCATTTAAGTTTGTGTTTTTTTGTTTTCTTTCTAGTGCACCAAGATTAAATAAATAAAAATGAGAAATATCAGCATTTTTTGTCTATATATATATATATATATATATATATATATATATATATATATATATATATATATATTTTTTTTTTTTTTTCTATTAGTTTTTTTTAAATGTCCGTATATTTTTTTTAAATAGATTTTCATTTATTAGTTTTATTATTTTAATACTTCAAGTTAAGATATACAGTTTAGATTAGATATTTATATTTCATATTTTTTTTGTTAATTTTAGTTCAAGTTTGAGTAGTTTAGTGTGTGTGTATATATATATATATATATATATATATATATATATATATATATATATATATATTATTTATTTATTTATTTTTTATTTATTTATTTATTTATTTCATTTGTACTTATTCATTTAAGTTTGTCTTTTTTTGTTTTCTTTTTAGTGCGCCAAGATTAAATAAACTAAAATGAGAAATATTGGCATTTTTTGTTTATATATATATATATATATATATTTTTTTTTAATTCATTTGTACTTATTCTTTTAAGTTTGTGTTTTTTTGCTTAGTTTTAGTGCGCCAAGATTAAATAAACTGAAATGAGAAACATCGCCTTGGCAAGTAGAAGATATTAAATAAATTAGCTTTTTTTATATTCGATTATATTTCAAGTAGCAGGAATGTGGTTTTAGTTTTAGTTAACTGTAATAACCCTGGTGTGATGTGTTCATGTGAAAGTCCTCATCGTATCGTATCGTATCGTACAGAGTCCTGCGTGCATGAAGCCGAAACCAGGATCGTTCTAGAGAGCACCGCTGGAGAAACATCCCGTCCCCGTCAGCGAGTGTGTGAGTGGGATCCTGCCTGGACCTTTTATACCCAAGTTATTTTTAAACACACACCCCTTGTTTCCGTGTTTCCTCCTGAGCCGCTCAGGAAGCCTGTTTGGGCCCATTTCCTGCACACACACACACACACACACACACACACACAGATTCAGGAGAAATCAAAGAATGATTGCATTGAGGAGCGCGGCCTCTGTAAGGAAAACACAAGAAGGGTGAAAAATGAAAAACAGAGCTGGTCTGGCACGTGCGAGCGCCTCGACTGGAATTCAAAGTCCTGGATGGACTCCAGCTCTAATTTCAGCTTGAAATATTTGTGGAAAGTTCTGGAACAAGAGCTCGGCTTTCTCCTCTCCGTGCACCTGAGAACCGCTAGACATCCACATATTACACCGAAACATAGCATCTGACGACTTACTGTCTGTACATCACAGGCCTATTGAAGAAGACTGGATGTTCTCAGTGTTACATAAGACTCTTATAGTATCTAATTACATAAATCCACCTTCTCTTGATTGTGTGTTACTAATTACATAACATTTTTTTTATAGGAAGCATGTGTCTCACAAAACATGAGGAAGCATGTTAAGATGTCATAGTCGTGCTTGCGACGCAAACGTAGGCAGGAAAATGATGCTGTCTTTTAAGATCCCTTTGTTGAGCACTGCATATATCCTTCACGACAAACATAAACTCATGATGCATTGTAAAACTCTTTTATTTCCAGTTGAATTATTATTTTTTTGATTACATATCTATTGTGTTTATGTATTTCTGTGCTTGAAAGCTTGACACACAAAACTTTTGCCTGTTTAAAGCATTTCAAATGAGTCACTTGATTAACAAGTGCAAGTACAAGACCGTAGCAACATTGATATACGAACAGTTTTGTAGATATTTTGAATGACTTTTAATTTTTCTAATTTAATAATGTTGTAATTTTTTATTCTTTTTTTGTCAATATTTTGCATTCATAGATTTTTAATTTCCAATTTGATTTTAAAGTAAAAAAATTTTGTGTGTGTGTTTGTAATTTATTATTATTATTATTTATTTTATTCTTTTACATTTCAGGTTATCATTTAAATTTTAGTTACTTTTGTAGTTTATTTTATTTAAATGTTATGTTTTTAATAAAAAAAATTTTTATTAGTTTTTTGTGAATATTTTGCACTCATAGATTTTTAATTTCCAATTTGATTTGATAGTTTTAATACTATTTGTGTGTGTGTGTGTGTGTGTGTTTTGTAATTTTTATTATTATTATATTTTAAATATTTTTTAAATTTCAAGTTATCATTTTAATTTTAGTTACTTTTGTAGTTTATTCTATTTAAATTAATGTATTTTTTGTTTTTAATTTTAGTTTTAGTTAACCCTGATCAGAGCTTATGTTCATAAGTTACTTCAGAGTTCAAATATGCACAGAATAATGCATGCACAAAGGCATCAACACCTGCAGCGTATCAAAACATTTTTTATTAGTTTCTGCTTTCTATTAAAACGCAGAGAACTATACAGCATTTGTTCCAAACAGAGCGTCACGTTAACCTCGTTGCATTGCACTAACACCTTTTCACGAGTGATTGTGAGCTCTGTTATGACAGAGCGCTGCAGAAGGCCTCGGCTCGTCGGATCGAGTCCATAAGGATCTAATTGGGACTCGAGCAGCGAGTGTGGTTCTCATTTATTAGCTGTTAGCACCTAATCACGGCCAAACCACGCCAGCACGGCCTCCTCAAGTGTTTTCATTGTCAGAATGAGACGTGAAAGGTGCTTTCTGTGTGATTCACGGAAGCAAACGCTGTAGTTGCGTGACAGTTAGCGTCGTGGCGTGGGTTGTGTCAACAGTAACGCAGAGAGACATCGCTTTCAGTCCTTCATAACTCTGTTTTGTTCTTTTCAACACTCGCTGATACTTTCTGGCAGATGTTAGTTTTTTATGTGAGTGCTTATATAGATCACATTTGAAAGGCAACAAGATGTTAAATTTAGTGGATAACAGACTCTCTTTCATTTAAATCACGGCTGATTCGCAGGTCGCCAGAGAATACAATTCATGTATATTTATATTAAATATTTTGACTTCTAATGCTTTCAGTGTCCGATGCAGTGCTTTAAAACATTATTTAAGTTATTTAAACCTAATATGCAGATTCTAAATAGAGTGTCCAGTATAGAAATGTCATTTTATCTTTGCACTATAATAACTGCTATTAAATTTAACATGATATCATTATTGTTCCTTTTTTCTTAATGGATGTTCCTGCTTTTATTCAGCATGATTCATACATCATTACAAAGGAATTCATTTTTAAAATGTATTTATTTTTAATGTTTTATCATGAAGTAACAAGTTGCTCTGCCACTCTTTTTTAATTGATTAATTTTCAATTAATTATTTCATTTTTAATTAATTTATTTATTTAACATTTATTTTTTATGTTTTATCATGAAGTAATAAGATGTTTTGCCACTCTTTTCTGATTCATAAATTTTTTTTTTAAATACATTTATTATATTTATTTTTAATTAATTTATTTTTCACTTTTTTATTTCAATTCAATTCAAGTTTATTTGTATAGCCCTTTTTACAATACAAATCATTGCAAAGCAACTTTACAGAAAATGAAGTACTACAATATTAAGTAGTAGCTTATAAGTGGTGATCAGTTTTTTTATATTGAAGTAATAATTTGCTCTGCCACTTATTTTTATAGTCCATCTATTTCTCAATTGATAAATTCAGATAAATTTTTTAAGTTCAGTATCCAGTTTCTCTTGAAAATGTTACAGTATTAAACTAAAATGGGTAAAATGAAGTAAATGGACATTGCATGCATTGAAAACTTAACGAGTCTCATTGTTTAATTGCGACCGTATGATATGTTTCAGACCGTCAGCGCCTGTGTTTCTTCTCTGGTACCTAAAGATACAGAAGCAAGTGCATTTGGACATTCCAGCGGCGGTGAACTCTAGCAGCTGAGTAAACATTGCACGCTTCAACAGAACAAACCCCGACAGTCTCTTCATTCAAACACTTCAACACAGACATCTCCATCAGAAGCATGTCAATGTTCAGAGAATGTGCTGGAACCAACTGATGCATATATGGATCTCATTCCAATATCACGTGTTTAATTCATGCATCACTTTAACTATTGATTATACTTAAGGTAAGAGGTTTGTTTTTTAAATATTATGTCATTGGAGGCCAGTAGTAGAACTTAACTTCTACTATTACTAAAAATAATAAATATATTTTATTTATAAAACCACTAAAACAAAATTGTTATTACTAGAAATAAAAATAAATGCTAACTAACTAACTAAAAAAAAAAAAAAAAAAAAAAAATATATATATATATATATATATATATATATATAAACAATTAGAATTTCTATTTAGTTTACTAAACTAAAATAAAAATAAAATAATAATAATAAAGTAGACGTGTTCCGTTCACATAAAGCTTCATTTATTAAAACTAATGAATGAAAAAAACTTAAATCAAAATATTAATAAAAACTTTATTAATATATTATTGATACTAAAATAACGCTGGGTTTCTTTCATTTTAAAATGACTAAAACATTAACTAAAATTAAAATGAAAAAAAGAAAAGAAATATTAATAACATTTAGAATATATATTTAATGATATTAAAATAAATCCAGCGGGTCCTGTTCAAAGATCAGTATACCAATCTTCTCGTGCAGTTCATGACCTTTTGACCTTTGCATGAACTGCCGAAGCTCTCACACATTATATCATCCTCTTAAGCAACCCGACCTTTCCTCTGTTTCGTTTGTAAATTACACACAACCATTTGTTCCTGTGATTCAAAAACACGATGACAGTCCAGGAATAGTTTCCAACCACAGGTACGAACCTCAGAGACACCGAAACATCCAGATTTTGAACCAGGTGTCCGTAGTTTTTACAAGACAAGATCTGTGGTTGCAAACGAGTATCTGCGGCCCACCTGAGCAGCTAACAGTGAGTTACGTCACAGCAAGGCCAAAGGCTCCTCATTTCTTCTTCGTTTGCAGAGGAAACGCAGCAGGACCGGGCCGCTCTGTACTCTGACACTTATCAATCGTCATTAAACCTCTCGGGGCCTTTCGCGCTTCAGACGGTTTCCTGAGCATGCGGTGGATGCCGTCATTACGACTGGAAAATTAAGTTGCATCTGGTTCAAAACTGCTGATAGAGGGAAACCGGCTCGAACCGGTTCCATGTGACTCTTCCAGCGCAGAAGAGTGTGTCATTTTAAGGATGTTTCATTTTTCATGGCGCACTGGAAATGACCAGAAATATGTTTGCTGGTCAGATAACCCAGACTGAATAGTCGGAGGCTTTCCAGAAGAGATGCACGAGATCTCAAACTGTGCTCAGATTTGTTCAAGATAAAACTAAAATGCCAGAACATTTTTCATCAGATGATCTGAATTTTATAGGTAACACTTTACAATAAGACTCCATTTGTTAACTTTAGTTCACTACAGAGTCCAAGTGAATAAGCGAATGCCCAAAAATCAAACACCATTTTCTTGCTCTTAAATTCAGCAGGATATATATTTTATTCTTCATGCACTTTCCTGCTCTTATTCAGTACGAATCATTGTTGCATGTTATTTGAAGAAGAAAAATTATCATTTGTTTATTTTTAAATGCATTCATTTTAAAGGACTTGTTTTTAGTTTATGTAAAATCTACAGTAATTTATTTATTTAATGAATGTTTTATTGTCAAGTAATAACTTGCTCTGCCGCTCTAATATTACTATACTATAAATAAATTGTTTTCTTTTTATATAAAGGTAAAATGACTTTTGGGTCTGAAGCATCTGATATGTGATTGATAACTGAGAGCAGATTAGTCCAGATTTAGTTAAGAAGATGGGCTACCACTTCTGTTTTCTAGGTCATGTGACTCATCAAGTCGTTTCCAGTTAATCGTGATCAGGAATCATGGGAAAGTGGAACAATCCGCCCTGAATGTGGTCAAGCGAACTAGTTTTGGGAGTTCACACGGAGCTGTCAGGCCAAATGACCCTGGTATTGATGACTGTGTTATTCACAGCTCCAGTGCTGATCATGCATCCAGATTCAGCAGAGGTACAAGCGCTTGTCAGGTCAGCTGTTAAACAGTTCAACAGTCATGAGTAAATTTGTGAACCTGTTCTAGGGTGTAACCCCCACTGACTAATTACAGCGTTTGGGCTTGGCTGTAACGATGGCCACAAAGTCGCTGAATTCAACGGAGATCTGAAGATGCACGTATAGGTGTGAGCATTCGATATCGGCTCTTGCCACGCGCCGATGCGAGCGCTTCTAACAAAGCTGTGCTTTTCATTGGTCATGTGCTGAGCTGCTGTGGTCGTGTGGTTTGTGTTCGCTGTTCTTGATGTAGTTTTTCACTTTCGTAATTAGTGCAGGTAACGATAGAAAGCGTTGGTGTTGGGTTCACACAACAGGAAGCTGATGCAGGTTGTGGTTCGGCCGACACACCCTGAGCTGAATAATTCAACACTAACGCCTTAACAACTGTGGGTCTTTAAGCACCGAGCCCGAATTGATTAAATCACTGTGTACGCGGTCAGAAAAAAACGTGCTTCCGAATGCGGTCACAACATTCGGGGAAGCTGCTTTCGGGACATTGCTACTAAGTCTCTACTAGCTACATCGAAGCTTAATTAGTTTTTTAATCTGATGATATAATTGATTCACTTCTGTCATCAGTCAGTTCAATGAACCCCTTGAATGATTGTGCAATTCAGAATTGAAAAGTTGATTAGTTTAGAGTTTCTTTGTGTTTTTATTTGCCAAAACTGTCTGAAAGGTGTGTTCCGAACGTAAAGCAAACCCTTGCAACAATTACAATGTTTAAGGCTTGCCGGCTTTCCCTCAAAGCTAGTGCACATAGTGAGAGGACCTTAAAACATAATGTCGTTCTGAGCGATTGTTTTTATAGATAGAAACTATGAATCATGCAGTGTAGAGAGCTCTTAGGAGGGCAGTTGGGCGGTTTCTGCGTGCAACCGTCAAAAAAAGATATAAAACATACGACAGCTGGTAGGAGGTTGTTAGTTTTCTATTTTGTTGATTATGAAGATTTCCAGTTTGGGAATAGATTGATTTAAGTACGGTCAGCTATTTTGAGAAACAAAAAAGAACTTCAAAGCCTGTCCTGACATACATTTCTGAGATGTTTCGTGAGCTTTTGGGTAATGCTGTAATTGCCTCGTGGTATTTTCAGAGCTGTCTTTTCTCACAAACGTCTGAGTATAATAGCCGTTAAACATAAGTGAAGGAGTTTGAGGCAAGCAGGTAATTAAGATGTATTGCATTTCAAGCGCACCTTGAAATAGTAGGTGCATAGTTTGGGACTCCAGTCTGTCACGGTGCATTGATGTGTAGGTTTAGCCTGAGCTGATGGTGGATCATACAGAGAATGATCAGGGTTTGATCTGGTGCAGCTGCTCTGGGTTTGAACTGCGTGACCTGTGCTGGGTTTGGGTTTCCTGCACTGACGGGGGACAGAGGAAAATATTATGCTGGATCCACATTAGAGTTTCATTCAAATATCTCTCTGTACATCCATCGTTTTTTTGCTCTCTTGTTCTGTCTATCGTTCCAGCCATCAATCCACCTATCCATCCATCGTTCTGTCGTTCCATCCATCCATCCGTCATTCTAGTGTTCCATCATGCATCCTTCCTTCTATCATCCATCCATCCATCCATCCATCGTTCAGTCATTCCATCCATCCAGCCATCATTCTATCTATCATTCCATCCATCCATCCATCCATCAATCTATCATTCCATCCATCCATCCATCCATCCATCAATCTGTCATTCTATCGTTCCATCATCCATCCTTCCTTCCATCATCCAGCCATCCATCGTTCAGTCATTCCATCCATCTGTCATTCTATCGTTCCATCCATCCAGCCTTCATTCTATCTCTTTCCATCCATCCATCTGACATTCTATCGTTACATCCATCCAGCCATCATTCTATCTATCATTCCATCCATCCAGCCATCCATCCATCCATCAATCTATCATTCCATCCATCCATCCATCCATCAATCTGACATTCTATGATTCCATCATCCATCCTTCCTTCCATCATCCAAACATCCATCGTTCAGTCATTCCATCCATCCATCCATCCATCTGTCATTCTATCGTTCCATCCATCCATCCTTCTTTCCATCATCCAACCATCCATCGTTTTATCATTCTATCTGTTGTTTCATCCATCCATCCATCCATCCATCTATCGTTCAATAGTTCCGTCTATTGTTCCATCATTCATCCCTCCATCCACCCATCAATCCATTGTTTTATTGTTCTATCATTCTTTCTATTGTTCCATCCATTCATCCATCCCTCCATCCATTCATCATTATAGCATTCTGTCTATTGTTAAAATTGATCCATCGTTTTATTGTTCAATCATTCTATTTATTGTTTCATCATTCATCCCATTTTATTGTTCTATCATTATATCATCCATTCATCCATCCATTTATCATTCTAATGTTCTGTCTATTGTTTCATCATCCATCCATTGTTTTATTTTTTCTATCATTCCATCTATCTATCTATCTATCTATCTATCTATCTATCTATCTATCTATCTATCTATCTATCTATCTATCTATCTATCATCATTGTATCTTTTGTTCTATCATAGCTTTTTGTACTAGATGTAACTTCATTTTTATATGAATACATTGCATAATGCTCAAACTATGACTCTAAACATTATTGTTATTACAGTGCTGATGTCAGTCAGTGTGAGGGGGTGTGTCTGACGTAACTCTGCTGTTTCGCTTGGCCCCTCCCACTCTTGCTTCTCAGCAGTAGTCACAGTTTGTGTTTGTTATACATTGTAATGCCGGTTGCCTAGCAGCATCACGCCTTTGGGAAAAAGAATGTTTCCACTCGAGAATGTTGGTACGTCGTCATTGTGATGGGATGATTTTGTGGTGAAAGAGGCAGTGTGAACCTGAGGTGAAAGGTCAAGTGGGCTATTGGTCAGTGTGAGAAGGACATAAAGCCTGGAGGAGGTTGTGTCATAACCTCTGTCCTCCTTCACCTTGACTGTCCATCTCCTCCTCTTTCTCTAGGTGACCTTTCATCACCTCCAGGCTTGTGTGCTAATCAGTGGAGCTGTGGAGGACTGCTAAAGCGTGACCCCGGATCAGGGCCAGAGTGTATCAAGGCACTTGCAGACATCAAGCATCTATTTTGTTGTTGTTGTGTAAGTGCAGTGAGGGTGCAAGTCTGGACAACTTCTTCCTGCTTACGGTGCAATTTTGTCCGTCTTTGTGCAATCCATGGATTAGAGCGTCTGATCCCTAAACTGAGTAATGTGTCCCCTCCGGTTACAGAGCAGCTGTAAAATCCTATACTACCAGGCAAAAGTTTGGAATAATTCTTGTTATTATTATATAAACAATTTTTTTGCTGCTTTATACTTTTGTGGAAACTTTAATACACTACCACTTAAATAAAAATAAAATAATATACTTTTTTCAGCAAGGATGCATTAAATTGATCAAAAGCAACAGTAATAACATTTATAATGCCATTAATAATTCTATGTCAAATAAATGCAAATAAATCCAAGTTTTCACAAAAGTATTCATTTCTGAAGGATCACGTGGCACTGAAGACTGGAGGAATGATGCTGAAAATACAGCTGCGCATCACAGGAATAAATAGCATTTTATAATATATTAAAATGGAACAAAGTTATTTAAAACTGAAATAATATTAAATATTATTACCGTTTTTTACTGTATTTTTAATCAAATAAATACAGCCTTGGTGAGACTTCAAAACTTTTCCAAACTATTGTAGATTAAACAAATAGCATAAATTATTGCATAACTTAATTCAATCAAATCAAATAAACGAGGTTTGTGTGTCAAGAATCAGATGGTTTATTCTCGTTGTAGTAATACTGGTAATGTGAACGAATCAGTTCGTTCGTTTGCATTGTCATTAGACTCTGAGAATAGCATCACAGGAAAGAATGGGGGGTTTTGCTGGAGTTTCAGACCTTAACCATTTCCTGTCCCAACCTGAGCCTACTTTCAAACAGAAACGTTTAAAAGGGGGAAAAGTCCCGTAAAACACGTTCATATTCTCATTTTTACTCATGCATTGCCTGTGTCTCTGCAAAATCTGCATGCACTTATTAGCACGTGTTTAATGTTAAACTGAAATTGCATTCTTAAAGGAATAGTTTTCCACTGAATCACTGAATGCCTGTGTCAGCTTTCATTCTGAAGTTCACCCTGTTTCACTCGATGTCTCTCAGAGGTCTTGACTTCACTCCTGAAATGCATTTCCAAATTAACTGACCCGGCAACAAATCATCTCCACATTAGCATCAACATGAGCGTGAAGGCTGCAAATAGCAGTAATGTAAAAATGCTGTTATTTCTAGACATATTTTGGAGATCATTGAAGTCAACAGGAAATCAAATCATTGGCTTCTTTAAAGGAACAGTTCACACAGAAATTAATATTTGCTGTAAATTCTCTCAACCTCAGGCCATCTTAGATGTAGATGAGTTTGTTTCTTCATCAGATTTGGAGAAATGTAGCATTGCATCAGTGTCTCATCAATGGATGCTTTGCAGAGAATGGGTGCCGTCAGAATGAGAGTCCTAATAGCTGATGAAAACATTACAATAATCCACAGCACTCCAGTCCATCAGAAAACATCTTGTGAATTAAAAAAGATGCATCATTAAGACCTTTTTAACTTCAAATCATTGCTTCTGTCTAAAATCCAATCCATAATCCATAATAATGCTTCCTCCAATTAAAAACGTCCATCTCCTGTTGTCTCTCGAATCAAAATCCAGCCACATATTTGTTTAGCGCTGTTTTGGCTTGTAAATGGTTCTTGATCTGTGCAGATTTCTCTCCTGATTCAGACCAGACCAGTTTTTCACTGGAGGAAGCGTTTGGATTATGGACTCATATTTTGGCTGGAAGCAACAGTTTAAAAGTAAAAACATCTTGTTTCAAGGTGTTAATTAATGGACTGGTGGTGTGGATCACTTATGAATTATTGTGATGTATTTATCAGCTGTTTGGACTCTCATTCTGACGGCACCCATTCACTGCAGAGCATCCATTGCTGAGACACTGATGCAATGCTACATTTCTCCAAATCTGATGAAGAAACAAACTCACCTACAGTTTGGATGGCATGAGGGAGAGCACATTTTCAACTCAATTACTGTTTTGTCACTGTTTAGTACTATCAGGTTGATAGGGAAGCGAGATAAAATGAGGGAAACTGAATGAATGAAATGCTCCTGTTAGAGGAACCACCTCAGTCTTTCAGTTCTCAGGTTTGTGCTCCACTGATCTGACGGAAATGTGAGTTCAACCTGTCCGTGTTGACATGGGACACACAATCATTGACACCAACAATATAAGAAATGGAACATGTTTCTCCACTCATTGAAAAGACGCTGACCTAAATATGTGCATGTATTGTGTTTTATGTTTTTTTGTACCCTAACAGACCTGCGACCCCACTGTCCGGTCGCGACCCACCATTTGATCACCTCAGCTTTATAATATCATAACTTTACAGTTGGCTTGTTTATGTGTTTTTGTTCCTGGGTGGGAGAGTTTACAAGAGGACGGGGGTAAACAGGAGGAAGAAGGTTGTTGTTGAGGTTGAGTAGTGGTTTGCTTGGTGGTTATGCTCATATACCACCCTGAAAGAAAGAGAGAAAGCCCCTGCAACACATGCACATACTAACATCAACAACAGATCTTTAGATTCGGAGAATTCAGTCCCAGTGCACAAACAAGTGACTGTTGCTGTGATTTGGTTCGGGTGAGTGGCACTGCAGAAAGACCGTTGCATCACTACAATGACTTCATAAGAGGTGCTTTTCCCACTTTCATAATAGTTTCCAGATGCACGTCTTTAACAAACAGTGCCTTGAGTATTTCCTTTAAATACCGTTGCACTTGTCATCATCTGTTTACAAAGGGCTGGTCTCTGACTGTTCTCTGATGCATATGCACACAACCTTTAACGATGTTTGATGTGTGCATGCAAAACTGCAAAGCACTTTCAAAGAAGCTCTAAACCGATCATCAGAAGCACAGGTTTTTAATACGTGGAAATAAGAGTTGTTTGCAAGCTATCAGGCTGATATTATGAATGCATCTGGGAAAGTACTAATCATTGAACATTCAATCTTTTAAGATTTGTTTTGTTTCAGGAACTTTGTAGCAAGTACATTTATTGTGTTATTTTCTATATGTTTTGGTCAAATGTGAGACTAATAAAGAGCTGTAATGCAAATGTTTAATGGTGACGCCAAAGAGGCCCATGGCAAAGCATCCTGGGAAAAAATCTACAAATGCATGAATACCTGCTTTTTTTAATTAGTTTTATACTGCCGCCCAAAACAAAAGCGCACACATGTCTTTGTTTCTAACTTCCTTCATCAGTCAGTGTTTACGCTTTCTCTTTCTCCAGAAGAAATTCATTCAGAGTTATCATCTTCGGTGTGTTTTCCTTTCAGGCGGACGTTGAGCATTGAGAAGATTGCACCTGTTTTATCCTTAACTGTGTGATATTGCATTATATTCGTGAAAGCACACGTGTCAGACTCTAAATATGACAGTTTTGAAACCCGTGTAGTCAGATCAGGTGGAAGCAAATTGTCATTGGTCATGAATGTGTTTTAATCATCGTTGTTGGTGGTACAATTCAGTTCCTCATATTTTCAAGCTTGCCAACATGAAGAGAAATGCTTGAGCAGCAAAACTACATTTCCAATCATTCTCTTTGTTGGATTCATTCATTTATTTTGAACTATAGCTTATGTATCTTTAACCCTGTAAAGTCTGACAGTCTGAAAAATGTAATTTCTTTGAATTTTCAGAGGCCCAAATTGAGCAAAAATACACAATTTGGTGTCGCTTTTATGCAAAAAGCATACAGTATTGATTGATAAGTGATAAATATGCACAAACCCTCCTTTAACCACTATAAACCAGCATGGAAATTCATGCTTTTGATGAGAAATAGAAGTCGGTAAATGGTTTTTAATAGCATCGCAAAATATGCAGTGCAATGCAAACGCACAGGCATTGGAGTTGCATTGCAGTTGGATCGGACTGGAGCTTGAGATTTTCAAGAAGTGCTTTCCAGTTTTGTGTGCAATATGCATCAAACGATCAGTGAAAAAATCCATTGTGGAGAATGCATGAGGATGTTTTGTCCACGAGAAAGACATGGATGATTCACTCCTGTTGTTTACACCTAAATCAAACATAATCTTGACCTTTTTTCAGCTGAAGAACAGGACAAAGCAACAGGCTTCTTTTACTCTAGGGTCCATTACAGTTCAATGGTGAATAGTGAGAACTTTTGGTTTACTCTCCCTCAATATCATATATAACATGAGCTTAGATTTTATATTCATATGAGCTTTACGTTTGCTGTTTGCCATAACAAGGTTTCTGCAGTGGTTCTTTGAAGCATCTTATACTGTAAAAATATTTATGATTTTTGGAGCATAAATACTATTTGAGTCTTTCTACCTCAAAAAAATAAAATAAAAAATAAATAAAGTGGTGTAGAAATAATTTTATTTATTTATTTATTTTTATTTTTATTTTATATATATTTTATATATTTTCTTTTATTTTTATTTATTATTTTTTTAACAGTTTATTGCTGTTTCTTGTAATTATTTGTCCCAGCAAGTTCTGAGTAAAAATATTTCTAGTTAAGTAAATCCTACAGATTTTTTTTTTCAGTGTATGTTGAGCATAGAATACTTTTTTGGCTGTTTTTGAGTTGACTTAGTCCGATAGCTTAGGAATAAAACAGCTCAGCACTTCTCGACGAGACTCTTGCATGATTTGAGGAATCACCTCAAACTGCTGCAGGACTGAACTTTAATACTGTTCGAGGATTGATCACATCATTAAGCCTAAGAGAAATCGTTTCTTCATTGATTGTACAAAGGTAGTGGGTTGCAAACCCCTCTTTTTGACCTATTTAAGACTGTAGTGTGCTTGTAGGTGACAGATGGATGTTCAGTGGCACGCTGTGCGGTTTAACGTTGGCTGCATGTCACTCATACATGTACTTTCAGAAGTGCTTCTTAGAGGAAGCAGCAGAGAAAGTTTGGGATTGCAAAACAGCTGCAGCGTCCCCCTCACACACATGTACACGGCTCGAAGGATGACTCAACAGGTTTCGTACACACACTTATTCAAGATTTAAAAAGCAGCGAATAACAGGAAACTCTGGATCTCTTGAGGTTTCACCTGATGCTGTCAGATATTTCCATCTCACCTCAACGGCTGCCGAGCTTCATTTATCAGTCATTAAAGAATCTCAACTGCTGAGCTCATCGTTTTTTTTTTGTCAAAGCGAAACATCATTACTCTGATTCTGACTCTTTCTGATCTCTCTCTTTCTGTTGCTTTATGTGTGTGTACAAGCTCAGAGGAAAGTTATATTGATTTCGCGTTGAAAGGAGTTCAGTTATGTTTCATTTGGGTTTCCTTCGCAGCAATGGAACAATTTGAAGAGAAATGCTTCGTATTGAGTATTTCTTTGGCTGAAAATGTGCTCTCTTTCTCTTTCTCTCTCAGGCCATTAAAGATGTAGCTGAGTTTGTTTCTTCATCAGATTTGGAGAAATGTAGCATTGCAATGCATCCTCTGCAGTGAATGGGTGCCGTCAGAATGAGAGTCCAAACAGATGATAAAAACATCACACAAGTATTCTATCATCTCTTTGGACTCTCATTCTGACGGCACCCATTCACTGCAGGGTGAGAGCAAGTGATGCAATGCTACATTTCTCCAAATCGGAACTCATCTACAGTTTGGATGGCCTTCGGGTTAGCACATTTTCTGCACATTTTCATTTTCGGGCGACTTCACAATATAAACCATCGCAGAAATTCATGCTTTTTCATTTTGAAATGTAATCAACTGAAGCTGTATAATTATTTTTATAGGATGAGATGAACTAGTAGTGATGCATCTTTTACTTTTACGTCCGAGTCTCATTGTTTCTATGCAAACCGAGATCTCATGCACGATATTTCTGCACTCTTTGTTTGCTGATTTACATATTTCCCATCTGTAATGAGTGCAGCTGTGTGGCTTGGTGTGGGCGTTGAGGGTGGCCCCGGACGGTTTTTACAGCATGTGTGAAACTGTTGGCGTTGAAAGAAGCCACAGACATGAGAGAGTAATACACTTTCCTGTGTGCATGTGGCTTATTAAACAACCGAATACCAAAACACAAGGTACCCCTCTCTTATTCTACGCCGACCCCATCATCAGACGGCCATTTTTAGAGCGAGCCGGAAACATCTCGCTTGGGTGTGGCGTGTTACTCCAATCCCACTAATGACGGGTTGGTGGGGGATTGTTCTAATCTAGCAAACCCAAAGTTTAAGGAACTTTCCTTCTAACTTTAAAGATGGAAAAGACTCGAACGACAGTTTCCCATCACACACATACTGTACGTTCCCTCGATGTGACCACCAGGAGAGAAAATGGATGTAAAGTGAGCGTGCGTTCCTTTAAATATCAGGCCACCCACTCAAAGACTAACAGAGTAACATCCTGACCTTGTGTATTTAAAGGTGAACTCTTTCTGTCTTGTGTTTGCACACGTATTAATAATTTTATGAGAAGTAATTCACAAGGGCTATGTACATGTGGAGCAAATCCAAAGCTAAATGCAGCAAAGAGCAAAAATATACTGGTGAGATCAGTTCCAAACTACAGTAGTAAGGACATTTTTGGTTGATTCTGAATGGTTTTAAAGGGATAGTTCACCTCCAAAATGACAATGTTGTCATGATTTACTGTTGTTCCTCGAATGGAGATGTTTAGTGAGATGTGCAATCTGCTCTTTTGAGGAGATTGCATTGAACTTGGACTGTGATTTGTACCAACATCTCCAAAAAAGACACACACACATGCAAAAAAAAACACCTTAATATCATAAATATTAATGTCTGGATTGATCAAAAGAGACCAGTAAGACATTCATAACGTTACAAAATATTTCTATTTCAAATTTCAAATAATGCTTCTTTTGAACTTTGTATTTAGCAAAGATTCCCTAAAAATATGAAGCAAGTGCTTTCAACAGAGCACTTTCTAGAGCATCACTCAGCAAAACCTTGTCTAAATGACTTTTGCACTATGTTACAAAACTTTTAAAGTCATAGGATAGCTTTATATGACAAACAGACCCAAAACACAAAGCTACACTGTAAACATTTTTGTAATTTTACAGAAAAATACAGTAAAAATAGTGTTAAAAATCGATTAGTTGTAAGTTACAGTTAACTTACCAATTAGAATATAAAATTGCAAATCATTTAAAATCTAATTTTATGTAATTTTACTATAAAATGTTGGGTTTTATAAGTATAAACTATAATAAATTTGGTAAGAAGTACTTCAGAGGGATACAAACTTATGACCCAAAGCTGTTGGCGGGCAAATCTAAACCTGGAGCAAAAAGCATAAATATAATGTAGAAATCTTTTTTAGTTTTTTTAAAGAGTATATTAAATTTAGTGTTCCACAGAAAGTGGTCATATGGGTTTGGAAAAATTGGTGAAATAATTTGAATTAATTTAATTATATATATATATATTTTTTTTTATAAATATTATTTTTATTTTATATTTTATCCAATTTATTTATTAAATTTGTATTTATAGTTAATTAATTAATTAGCATTTTTTTATTTATAATTTAATTATAATTTTTTTTGGGGGGGGGATAAGCAAGCGGTCAGACAATCTCCATTTATTCTGCTCTCTAGGTGACCGCACATTTTCCGAAACATCCCGTTTATGTCATGGTCCGCTTTCAGTCGAGGTGACTCACCGTGTCGCAGTCTGGTGTGAAGGAGTCGTAGCTACCCATGATTCCTCCGCGCCGGGCTTTTCTTGGAATGTGCTCCGGCTGTAGGATTGTTCTCCTTCCTGACCCTCGGCAGTCCTTTTGTCTCCGGAGCGGCGTGAGCTAATTACAGAATTCCGTCAGCGTGCCGAGGCCGTTCTGCTCTTTTGCTCCCACAAAGGAACGGGCTGGGCATATTTTTGGACCTGTTGCAATGCTTTGCCCTTGCATAAACGACAGGAAGATGCTGACACATAATTGTACCAGTCTGAAATGCCCCACATACAAGACCCCAAGTCAATTCCGAAAGCTTCATTGACTATAAAGCCGCGACATTTCATTTACAAGGTGATGTTATCGCAAGATCTACATTTGACAAGTAAACCACATGATCTCATGCATGCAGTCTGACCACCTTTTTATGAAGTATCTGAGTCATGAAGGCCTTAAAGCGATAGTTCACCCCAAAAATTATGATTTTTTTGAAGAGTGCCCTTACAATGAAAGTCAATGGGGTCCAGGGTTTGAACATGATTACAAGTGTTTTCTTTTGTGTTCCGAAGAATAAAGTAAGTCAAACTGCTTTGGAACCACATGAAAGTGAATAAAAGAGGATAAAAATATTAATTTTGGATTAACTAATCCTTTAAACACACATTTCTGGGTTCTGGTTGTGTTCTGAATATCATATAGCCATGCAACTATTTTAGTAGCAAGCAGTATATACACTATTGTTTAAAAGGTGCTTTTTTTTTTTTTTTTTTTTTTTAGAAAGAAATTGAATACTTTAATTCAGCAAGGATGCATTAAATTAGTAAAAACTGTAATTAAAGACATTAATAATGTTGCAAAAGATTTCTATCTCAAATCAATGCTGTTCTTTTGAACTTTATATTCATCAAAGAAAATAAAATGTATCACTGTTTCCACAGAAATACAAACAGTTTTCAACATTAATAATAATCTGAAATGTTTCTTGAGCAAATCAGCATTTCAGAACGACTTCTGAAGGATCTGAAATGGATTTTGTACCATTTGAAACAAAACAAAAAAAATCTCTCTATATATAATCTGGCTTTTCTGCCATTGCAGAGTCAGAAGTCTTCTGTTCTCAATGAGATGTTAATAACGTGGTAAAATGTCATGGTTAATCTCTGTGTTTCCTTGCTTTCATTGGGCCAGAGGATGAATGACACGGGCCCATGAGAACATCTGTGTGCACTGTGAGTCAGTTTTTCTGCCGTGCGTTTACAGCAAGTGCTTGTGAAGCGACTCTGAGCTCACCGCCGGCGTGTGCTGTGAGATCTGTGAGCACTTCGTCTTTTATACCACCGCTCAAAATAACCGCCCTCCCATTGGCTGAGAAAACCACTCTCGTTGAATCACACCGAGCCAATTAGACACTGACACTTCCTGGCCTGTGAAAGCTGTTTCCTGTTGATAGAAAGTGCTGCAACCTCCCGCCGTTTTCCTGGACCTCGCTATAGTTGTACAAACAAGCTCGTAGCTGTGCGGACAGTGGACATGAAAGCACTATTATTAATGCTTTATGTTCCAGGAAAAATTTGAGCTCATTTTTTATTTTTGTGCAGTTTACTAAGTCAAGCATCACAATTACTCGTGTTCATTTTTAGAGTTATATATGGGGTGAAACTTCTAACACTAACCACTACATATATATACATATAAAATAGCATGCAGGGCTTAACTGGAAGGTACTATTTTTATTTATGCATCATTATACAAGTCAAGCATCAGTATTACTAGCTCTCATATTAGTGTTGGTTGGCTTTATAATAACCTCTAAAACCAACTTTTAACACTAATATTATGTTTTATTTTTTATTGTAATATTTTATAAATTTTTACATTTTAATACCAATACATAGTACATTTTATTTTTAATAGTGTGCAATAGTATTATATTTTATTTTTATAATTTTTTTTAATATAAGTTAATTTGGGAATTATAACCTCTAACACTAACCTCTAATATTTTATTTTATTTGTTTTAATAATATGTATGCTATTAATAGTTTAATTATTTTTTTTATCATTTGCAAATGTTAAATTGTATTTTGTTTAAATATTAAATTTTTATTTTATTTGTTTTTATTGTATGTATAAAACTGTATGTATGTATATATATATATATATATATATATATATATATATATATATATATATATATATATATATATAATATTTATTTGTTTATTTGTTTATTTTATTATTATTTTTTAAAGTTTGCAGTCATATTCTATTTCATCTTTATTCTATTTCAAAAATAGTATGCAGGATGGACTGGATGGTTTATTTTATTTTATTTTTATTTATTTTTTAATGCATTATTTAGTGTAAAGCTTTAGTGATATGACAATGTCTGTTATTTGCACTGGAAAGTTCAGTCAGCACATGCACACAAACACACATTAACATTGCATGTGTTTAAACAGCAGCAGGCTCATGCTTTCACATGCATGTAGAGATGTTTCCTGTTTTTGTGTGGAACAGTGGAAACATGCTGTCTGAATAAACATGCACATTGTTTTCCATGTTTAGACGACAGATGGAATAAAACACTCACTCTTATTCTCTGGTCATTTTCAGAATACTATCACACTACTCGTGCTGTTTCTGCAGCATGTATACTGTGTGTAGGATGCATTTGTTTTGTGCATAGAAAATCTGGATTACATTTGAGCACAGAGTGTGAGATACTGTATCCCACAATGCAACATACTATTTTTGTCCATTTCTATTGTGTTGTTCTTCTTCAAGCTGTAATTTTTAAAAATTTTGTAAAACTCCTTGCTGATTCACTGTTTGACCTGAAGGCCAAGCATTAAGACATCTTTACACCAAATTGGAATAAAGAAAGAAAAAAATTTAATTTATTTTAGAGATGTAAATTCAAACCCACTCGCTAAATTAAACATGCAACATGATGATGTCATGTAAAATGTTTATAATTACATACGTGGAGCAAAAAAAAAAAAAAAAAAAAATAATAATATATATATACATGTATAAAGGAATAGTGCTCATATTAGTGTTAATTATGTGAAGAAAGCTCTAATATTTCATTTATGAATTGAAATGTTTTTCATTTGTGCTGTTTACTCTAATTCAGCTATTTTATTTTATTTTATTTTATTTTGTGTTCATGTCTTAAATGGAAGGTACTATTTAATTTAATTTAATGTCATTTTATTTTATTTTATAGTGTGCGTGTCTCAAATGGAAGGTACTATTTTATTTTATTTTATTTTATTTTATTGTTTTCATGTCTTAAATGGAAGGTACTATTTAATTTAATTTAATGTCATTTTATTTTATTTTATAGTCTGCATGTCTCAAATGGAAGGTACTTTTTTATTTTATTTCATTTCATTTCATTTCATTTCATTTCATTTTATTTTATTTTATTTTATTTTATTTTATTTTATTTTATTTTATTTTATTTATTTTTCATTTTATTTTATTTTATTTTATTTTTCATTTTATTTTATTTTATTTTACACTAAAGCTCCATGAAATCTCATCTCTCTTTCTCTCCCTGCAGATTTTCAGTTCTTTATTAAGCAGTGCCTCATTACCATGGACTCAAGGATCAAGAAGGAGTGCAGTATTTTGCGTCTTCGCTGAACTACAGTAATCAGATTTACTGGTGTTTAGGTCAAACTGTCACATGTCATTGACTTTAATGTAAATTCTACAGAATGACAGCTAATGCTCATTTCACTTTTCAACACGTCCTTCCACATAAACGTTCTCTGTGCATTAAGGCAACTTCCGTTTCAACCGTGTTTTGCGCAACACAAGAGCCGTGGACGTTTACAGTAAGCGCTGACTTATAGTCACTCCTCCGATTTTCGTTTGAATTCTGTGGTTTTATTTACAGAAATCTCTGTGGTCACATGGTCTCACGGAGGAATGCTAATCAGATACTCATTATCAATGAAATGTTTTTATGCAATATGATGAAATTACTGTGTGAAATTGGGATGTTTGGTAGCTTGAATCACTGGGTTTGTAGTTCTGCCAATAAAAGAGCGTGATGACTTCACAGGATCAGATGTTCGTGGTTGTTGTGGGAAATGTTATCTCAATAGTTGTGGTGAACAATCATTAATTAACAAAAAACAAATGCACATATTACTGTTAACAGTGTGACCTGTTACGGTTTCTATAATGGAGGTTGAGATCAAACAAAATTAATAAATCATTAACATGAGCAAGAATGACATCAGAGTTTGCATCAGTTGGTTTAGCAATTAATTTTTGCCTAATATTTAATTTAACTCTCGTTTGCTCAGCAAGGCTGCATTAATTTTATAAAAAATACAGTAAAAATCTAAAATATTATTACAGTTTACACCAACTGTTTTCTATTGTAATATATTTTAACATGTAATTTATTTCTGTGATGCTCCGCTGTATTTTCAGCATCATTCCTCCAGTCTTCAGTGTCACACAATCTTCAGCAATCAGAATTATATACTGATTTACTGCTCTAGAAACATTTCTGATTATTAACAGTGTTGAAAACATTTGTATTTTTGTGGAAACTGTGATACACATGTTTAAGGATTCTTTAAATAATAGAAGGTTTAAAATAAGAGCACATGTTTTCCTAAAGCAAGTGTTTGACATGAAACAGTCAGTAGGTCAAACAGAAGTTTCTCTGTGAAATCCTGGACGTCTTTAAAAAAAAGCAGCTCTTTCTCAGCAGCAATTGCTTAAAACACCTCGTTCTAGGAAAGAGAATGTATGGCCTTGTTCTAAATATAGCGTCTTTGGTCAGCAGAGTTTCTCCTGGTTGTGGCTCTGGGAAAGAGGCTTTTGATCTGGGTCAGGCCCTGTGTGTGTTGTTTACTGAGGGATCAGTTTTCTGGCCAGACCTGCGGTCACACAAACTCAAGGCCGAGAGGTCGACCACAGACTGACCAGAAGGACACAATCCAGAGCTCAGGCATGGTACAAACTCCTTAGCTTGAGTTTCATGCAATGTCTTAAAAACAAAGGTTCTTCGGTGGTTCTTCAGAGCACTTGAGATGTTCATGGTTTGTGAGTTGCTAGTCATGGTTCTTTGTAGATAAAAAAAAAAGTTATTAATGTTTCATTATATGTTTTTCAAAGTATCAGTATTCTTGGAAAATGTGTGTGTGTGTGTGTTTGTGTGTTTGTGTGTGTGTGTGTGTGTGTGTGTGTGTGTGTGTGTGTGTGAGAGAGGGAGTGTGTGTGTGTGTGTGTGTGTGTGTGTGTGTGTGTGTGTGTGCGTGTGTGTGTGTGTGTGTGTTTGTGTGTATGTGTGTGTGTCTGTGTGTCTGTGTGTGTGTCTGTCTGTCTGTCTGTCTGTGTGTGTGTGTGTGTGTGTGTGTGTCTCTGTGTGTGTGTGTGTGTGTGTGTGTGTGTGTGTCTGTGTGTCCGTGTCTGTGTGTGTGTGTGTGTGTCTCTGTGTCCGTGTCTGTGTGTGTGTGTGTGTGTGTGTGTGTGTGTGTGTGTCTGTGTGTCCGTGTCTGTGTGTGTGTGTGTGTGTGTCTGTGTGTCCGTGTCTGTGTCTGTGTGTGTGTGTGTGTTTGTGTGTGTGTGTGTCTGTGTGCCTGTCTGTGTGTGTGTGTGTCTGTGTGTGTGTGTTTCTGTCTGTGTCTGTGTTTGTGTGTGTGTGTGTGTCTGTGTGCCTGTCTGTGTGTGTGTGTGTCTGTGTGTGTGTGTTTCTGTCTGTGTCTGTGTTTGTGTCTGTGTCTGTGTGTGTGTGTGTGTGTGTGTGTGTGTGTGTGTCTGTGTCTGTGTCTGTGTGTGTGTGTTGTTGTCGTTGTATGGCGACATTATTTTTGTTGACAGTTAAGCATATTTCTCATTCTCATTTGTTTAGTTTGGAAAAATAATCATATATTGCTTAAATTGCTAAGTATTTATAGTACTCTTTGTTATGCTGTCTTAAACTTATACTCATTTAAATTACAAAAAAATGTAATTAAGAAATACAAAACAAATATGTATTAAACTATACTAATAATAGTAATTATTAAATATGTTGTAAATAATTATTTATCTTTTTTTACTATGATTTTAAGATTAAATGTAACCTTTACCTTGTTCTTTACAAAAAAAAAAAAAAAACAATGTGTGTGCGTGTGTGTTGTGACATTTAAGTTAAGCACATTTTTATCCCAAATGTAATTGAAAAATGCCATTCTCATTTAATAATGTCAAAAAATAAGCATACAGTATTTATATATTATTTTATGATTTTTTGTACTGTCTTTTAGCTTATGATTCTTTAAACAACAAAAAATTATCAATAATTACAAAAACAAATATATAATAAATAATACTAATAATAGTAAATAATATATATTTAATTTTTTCACTATGATTTTGGGATTAAATGTGACCTGGACATGTTTTTGTTATTTCTTTAAAAAAAATTATAATTATAATTAATTTACATATAATACAATGTATATATATATATATAATTAAGCACATTTTTCCCAAATATAATTTACAAATGTCAAATAATGTTGAAAAATAATCATATAGTATTTATATTGTAATATTATTTTATGTTATGTTTTGTACTGTACTGTCAAAACCTTCATCAATAATTATAAAAAACAAATATGCAATAAGGAATACTAGTAATGCTATTTATTAAATATATAGTAAATAATATATCTTTTTTTTTCATGATTTGTGTATTTGGGCATGTTTTTGTGATGTCTTTAGACTGAGCTCCATCAGTGAAGGGGGGTGTGTGGTATCATATATATTTTCCAAGCTGTTCCCATACTCAGAAATCCCTGTAATTACTGTAAACATGAGCTACAGAGCCAAATCATGCCTCGTTTCCAAGCACATGTGTGCCGCAGCTGCATGTGAAAATTCATCTCTAAATTTGATTTTATAGGCACAGCAGTGAAAGTTTTTCTAATTCATAAAAAATGTCAGATTGCAGAAGATCCTTTAACTCTGGACTGTGTCTTTAAGTGCGCTCTATATAAGTAATGATAGCATGTGTAACTGATACATTAAAATACATTATCAACATCATGATCTTTCATTACCTTTTCCTAAACACAATGCAGTGACTTACATCATAAGAAGTGACTCTGTGACTCTGATTAACTGCTTACTGTACAAGCAGGATGTGTGTTTTACAGGGAGGAAGATGGTGATCAGAGTTTATTAAAGGAACCTATTTAACACGCTCCATCAGATTATGAAATATGTTTGCGCTAAAATGATGGAAAGAGGAGGATTTACTGTGAATCATAGCATTAAGTCAAAAGGTCAAGTTGATCAAGTCTCAAATTGGGTTAAAAATCTACATGCCCCGGTCATTTTTCACCCTAAATTGATTGAAAATAATGAGAAATTATATTTTGCATAAAGAAGATGAAGCAATTTAGGGGTTTTATTTTTAATTGTGACCTTTTAACTCATTTCCCTTCATTACTGTAATGTGTTTTATTATTGAGTTTGTTTGTAAGTCTCATTATTCTCAATGATAATACTCATTCAATTCTCATTTTGGGAGCACAATGATGTTTTTATGTACATGTAAGTTGCCGAAAGAAAGAAAAAAGGATTAAAATACATTAAATAAATAAATAACAATAGATACAGTATATGTGTGTGTGTGTGTGTGTGTGTGTGTGTGTTTCTTTCATATTATATCAAGTTTTAATGTGATTCATTGCTGTGACATTGCAAAAAAAAAATTGTTTTTTCTTCGTTTGTGGTGAAATATGACTAAAATCAAGCAAGATTAATGTTCACATTGCAACTAGCAACCCAATGCACTTTAACCGTAAAGGCTTAACCGAGTTATTTTTTACAATTAACACACATTATTTAGTCTATTTTTGTGTATTTATTAAAACTGCTTGCTAGTGAATGTAAAAAATCTCCTGTATATAATCCTCAAAGCCTATGCAATTGTATTTATTCTTGTTGCTGTTTATTTGATAAGCATTTAATTGTTTTGGAGCTGATTTGCTGACTTTCTTTCTATTTCTAGATGCAAACATGGTGAGAATGCAGAGCGAACACTCGCAGGAACAGTAATGTAGATGTAAACAGCAGAAGATACGAGCGGTTGAGTCTGTGTTTTGTTAGTCTCGTACCCTGAGGGTTCAGCTGGAGTGGTAACACTGGTCCAGCCGGCCCGGGATACTCTCCTCAACCTGCTTTTGTGTGGAGCGTTCCTGAACAAAGGTGAGGAACGGATCTCTCTGTGGCCGGGCTGCTGTGCTCTTTCTGTGTTGTGAGGAGACGTGTGATTCATGACTACTGGAGAACAAGTGAACATGATGAACTCTTCCTTTGTGTTGTGTGTTCAGCGTGAGTCAGTTTACAGATCGGCCATGTGACCTCAGTGGCTGCATGGGTGTGTGTTTGTATGTGTGTGTGTGTGTGTGTGTGTGTTTGTTTTTGTGACATATCAGGACACAACTCTGTATAATGACATGGGTATGACACAGGTATTACAAGGAGACGGTGACTTATGAGGACATAACCCATGTCCCCATTTTTCAAAACACTTATAAATCATACAGAATGAGTTTTTTTGAGAAAGTAAAAATGCCCAAAGTTTCCTGTGAGGGTTAGGGTTAGGTGTAGGGTTGGTGTACATTGTGCGTGTGTGTGTGTGTGTGTGAGAGAGAGAGAGTGTGTGTGTGTGTGTGTGTGTGTGAGAGAAAGAGAGAGAGAGAAAGAGAGAGAGAGTGTGTGTGTGTCTGTGTGTGTGTGTGTGTGTGTGTGTGAGAGAGAGAGAGATAGTGTGTGTGTGTGAGAGAGAGAGAGAGAGAGAGAGTGTGAGATAGATTTGGCACAAATGTGTGTAATTATATGGGTATTGCAACATCAACATACATGAGGTTTACACTTCCTGTGTCCTCGTAAACCAAATCACTAAAAAACATACTAAGTGGTGTTTTTTGACATTCAACAAATGTCAGTAGTCTTCTGTGAGGTGTAGGTTTAGGGTATAGGGAAAGAAGGCAGAATATATATATAGTATATATAGTATATAGTATATATATATACCCGTTTTGATGCTGTCTATGAGGTTTTGGAACGGAGTTCAAGTGTGGCACCATAACACACTGTAGGTGTGGTTGTCCTCAGTTGACCAAGAGCTTTGTGTGTGTGTGTGTGTGTGTGTGTGTGTGTGTTTTACTGCCTCTCAGAAACACACACAGACAATCGGACGACACTGAACACATCAGAACTGCTGACTGAACATCTTATCACAGATGGCAGACGAGCAGACGGACAGTACAGTATCGATGGTTATGTAACTACACTCATGCTCCGTAATGAACTCTTTCACTGTCAAACACACGCTCTCTCAAGAACATTATATTTGATCTCAAACTTTGCTGAGAGTCATGTTGCAATTCAGCATCCCACAGAAGATGTTTCTCATTCATAGCTCAGAAAATGTGACAAACAAACACAGATGAGTCAAAGCTAAAAAGTGATGAGGAGGAGTTCATATTGAGATATTTGAGAAATTGGTGTAGGATTTATTTAAAATAATTGTCAATTAACATTACATTGACAATGACATTTTGCGATATAAAGACTAAAAGTCTTCTAAAACATACTTTAATAGTCTATGCTTTATTTACGATTTCTGAAAATCTTTTTTAAAGCATATCTTTGCAAATCAGAGCACGATATTGAGACATTTTTGAGATCTGGTTTGCCAGAAGAGAAGTGAGAGTTTTGCAGGAGTATCATCTGAGAAGATAGTTCACCCAAAAATGAAAAGTGTGCCACCCTCAAGTTATTCCAGACTACTGTGAGTCTCTTTCCTCCACTGAACAAAAAAAGATGAATGATGCTCATCAGAAAGTTGCAGGTAGCCATTGACTTCCATAGTATTAAAAAAAATGCAATGCAATGGAAGTCAATGGCTACCGTTAATAGTTTTGTTACCATCAAAATTTAAAATAACTTTTTTAAATTTTGAAGAAGAACAAAGCTCAAACAGGTTTGCAACAACTTGAGGGTGAGGAAATGATGACAGACTTTAATTTTTTTTCAGCCGTAATTTCCACTTCTTTCATTTGCACATCTGAGAACTTCGATGTTTCTCTTATGGGATGCGATCATAATCATACCAGATTCCCAAAACAAAACAAACTCATGCACCCCTGATTCCTTTGTTTTTAAACATTGATTTTGCATTGATTTGGACTTTAAATGCATGATCATATATCAGAGTAACAGAGAAGAGACTCTGTATCAAGGTCCAGGAGATCCACCCAAGCTTCAGGTGAGTCACGGCGCAGGGTGAGGTTCAGTTCATCACTCTTTTCTCTCTAGAGTCTCGAGCGAGAGTGTTTCCAGTGCTTTAGACGAACACTGCACTGATTCATGTGCTGTTGAACAGTTTGATAAGATACAGCTGCTCACTATCTCCAGTGAAAACCAATTACAAACACTTACTAACGATTACACGACCGAGCGACCATCAGATAACATGCACGAGGCCTCCGAATATTTGATATGAAATTAAAGGCTCTGAAGATTACTGACAGCTTGAATACTTGCACACATTATCATGAGAGTGACAGCCAATAAAATGAGTGCTAAGATAAGTCATTTTGAAAAGCACTTTATCAGTAATTTGCAAGATTCAAAAATTACAAATAAGATCGCTTTAATCTCTGTTGTGTCTCCTATAAAGAAGTTAGAGTAAAAGAACGGCAAATAAATAAATGACTCCAGTAATATCACGTGTCACTGCAAAAAATTATTTTTGTTTTTCAGTATTTAATTTACTCTCAGGATATTAATGATATTAATACATTTTTAACCCAAAAGTTGGGTTAGTCCAGATTTGACCCAAAGTTAGGTTGAAATAACGCAGAATTTTTTTTGAGTGAAAAAATGGTAAGACTATGTTTCTGGTAGTGATTAAAAAATAAATAATAAATGGTAATTACGACTTTTTCACAGCATTGCGACTTTAAATCTTGCAATTCTCAGAAATTTAAGAAAAAAGAGAGAGAGAGAGAGAAAATTGTGCAATAAAAAGTCACACTTTATTTTTTATCCCATGACAGAAATGGGCTTCCATAGAAAGTTTAACTTTTCACTTTAGTAAAAAGCAAGTTTATTTTTATGACACAACTAGAAGCATGAACTCACTTCATTATTTATTTATCTGTTTTAATATGTTTAATAATTTTGCTTCTCAAGTAAACGTATCTTGATTTATTAATATTTTGGAAAACAAAGATATTTTTTTTTTTTTTTTTTGCAGTGTAGAATTTCAGACCTCAATAATAGCACTGAAGTCTTTACTAAAATACATTTCTCACATCCGCGTTTTATAACTCTAATGTTACTGTATGACATCTATTGACTCATTTGCCTCTGTTTTATTTCTGCTTAGGAATTTAAGAAGTAATGTCTGAGACAAAATGATACTCATGTAGGTATAAGGTTGTACTACTGATATTGGCTTTGGTTGCAAAGGTTGCTCATAACAATCTAGCGCTTGTTAAAGGGATTCCCAAGCTTCTTGCAATCAGTCACACGCACACACACTGCAATATGGGTGTGTTTTCTTTGCAGAACTGAATAGCATTGCAAAACTTCTACATTCCAGGCTTCGCACCTGTTAAACCTGCTTGCTCTGTTTTCACACGCTTGAGAAGAGATTTCAGGAGAAGCCTTTGTGCACAAATGTGTAAATGGTTTTCTGATGCATCTTTGTAATCAGATCTACTACGATTTGATAGCCTGCCTATTTTAGTCTCTTACGCAACTGTAGTTTTCGTGCTGTACGTGTTAATCATCATCAGTCCGGGAGGTTTCTGAATGGGCTTGATAAGCGTTTACATGAGGAAATATTATTAAAAGATTATTTTCATAAATCAGGAGCAGTTGTGATTTTAAATGACAGCTGATTGGCTTGATTGCATCACTTAAGTTGATCAAATATTTTAGCTTTTTTGACTTTTCTGCATGGTCTGTGTATTGCAAAATTAGCCCCTTCTACACCTGTTTACAAAAGCGGAGAGGACTTGCATGCATTTTATTTAAAATGTCAGTTTTTGTTCAAAAGCATTCCTTTTATTATTTATTGCATGCAATTTAGACAGGAATGGTACGATTTGAAGGACAAGCTAATTTAGTTTAGTGTACAGTAACATCGTGGCTGTCAACTTGAGCTGTTTTTGACAGAAAGTCAATAACCTGTCTAGATTGATGTTTGTAGTGATGCAATATCCCAGCATTCTTTGAAGATTTATGGTCATTGAGACACTAAAATAAATACATAATTTACATATGACTGTAAAATGCAACCCCACAATTTCAAGCATTAACCACTAGGCATAAACAATATGGAACATTTTTGTAAGGGCACTTGTCGGGTTATTTAACTGGAGGTTTCTTCAGGTCAAAGGTCAGTTTGTTTAACAGAGATAAAGCCGATGCATTCCTCCGTACATGTTCAGACACTCACAGACGATGGTTTGAATGCGTTTGGTCACTAGGTACTTTACTCTTGGTTCAGGTGTGAATTGGCAGGTCCTCGGCTGTGGATTTGTCACATCAGGACAAAGTGTTAGCCGTGACAGTCTGATAGAAATGGATCGGTCTTAGTCACATCGTGTAGGTGACACCGCTCACGTAATGCAGATGGTCAATGTCCAACCTGCCGGAAACTGAGGCGCCGTGCAGTCCTGTGATTAAGATCTGAAGACTTTCACACACACCTGGATGAGGAATTTTATTAATGGAAAATGTTTAATTATTTCCAACTAAGTATATAAGGAAACCATTCAACTCAGGCACTTATTTCAGTCCTTCAGCACACGCATTTGTCTTAAGTCTCTGGGGTATATTGGTAGCAATAGCCAAAATAACATACTGTAGTATGAGTCAAAATTATAGATTTTTCTTTTATGCCAAAAATCCTTAGGATATTAAATAAAAATCATGTTCTATGAAGATATTTAGTAAATTTCTTACTGTAACTACATCAGGAAACAAGTACTTATACTTATCTCAGTTTCTAATAACAATAAATCGGAAAACCAGCAATAATTGTTTCTGCACACATTTACTCTAAAGAATAAACCTGTGCACATGATTTTTATTTGGTTTTATCCAAAAGTTAGTGCAAACGTATTGAATTGTGATTTATGCATGAAAACGTTTACAGGAATTGGTCTTAATTATTATCTGTAGTAAAGTAAAGTATTTAAAAGGCTAACTAGAGTTATTTTCGCACAACTTCATGCTAGTGCACGTGTGATTTCAGTTAGTTTTGATTCACTTTTGTTAACCCCTACATTGTTTTTGACATTGTGTGGTCACTTAACTGGATTTTTAATAATAGGAGCTGAAGTATTTAAGAAGCAGGTTTAATTGTAGTCCTGAGGCAGTAGCTCTCTCGCTGCACCTCTCACCAGGTGACACTCCACCCCAGGTGACGGCCCCCAGGCTCAGACGTCTGTCCCGGGACACAGAGGGCCCCTCGGAGCCCGGCACAGGTCTCTCCTGCTGGGCTCTTTGCTCAGGACAATGGCCAGTGGACCTGAATGAGGTCAGACTTCACACACTTACACACACACACACACACACACACACACACACAATGAATGTCCCCTGTAGAGGCTTTGTGGCTAACAACAAACAACATCAAAACACAATGGGTTTAACTCTCTCTCTTTCTTAATCTTACCTTCTCTTTTCTCTGTCTCTCATCCTTTCTCTTTCTCTTCTTTCTACACCCGTTCTTTCTGTATTTTCTGAGTTTTTTGTATGTAGGTGTTTTGTATAATTTTCTCCCATTCGTTCTATTCTATCTCAATTTATTTTTTATGTGTTTTTTTTTTCATTTACACTTAATAATTGTGTGGCTTTTATCATTTGTTGTTTTAACTTATTTAATACTCTTTATAATAAATAAAAAATAAAAATACCTTTATTTACTATATATATATATATATATATATATATATATATATATATATATATATATAGTAAATAAAGGTATTTTTATTTCTATAAAAAAAAATATATATATATATATACATATATATATATATATGCTATATTTTACACTATTATATTATATATTTTTTATTTGAGGAACGCTTATGAAATTAATAGTTTTATTGCCATTTGTTCTCCATGTTTAATTAATAGAATTATTATATAAATTATCTTGTCTAACTATTACATACATTCTATAAATAATTATATAATTCATAATTCTATAAAATATTACTCTATTTTATTCTATTATTAATGCAATTCTAACATTTATATTTTACACATCTATCTATCTATCTATCTATCTATCTATCTATCTATCTATCTATATATATTGCATAGATAATCTATATATAGATTTATCATTTATTTGCATAGCTCTTTTCACAATACACATTGTTTCAAAGCAGCTTTACAGAATATGCATGTGTCAACATAAACATTAATGACATTTTTTCCATAGTCCTCAAGTTCGGCCATTGCTGCTTTGTGGCACATTTGACAGATAAACCATGACTGTTTGGTCTGGATCTCAGGCTAATGGAGGACTGACTGCAGTGGTTAATTATACATTAATGAACAAGACAGATAGAGATAGCGAGATAGGATAGGAGTATTTAGGGCTCAATAACAAGATAAACCTGACAGTCCTGCTGATTGTTACAGGTTTCTCTGGCCATCGGTCTGTGTTTGGTGGATCACAGCTGTGTATCAGAGTGTTTTGGCATTCAAATCTGGTTTTGTTTTGGAAGGGCTGAGGTGTTGTGGCTTTAGAAACAGGTTAAAGTCCATCTATTCAGCCTCGACCCACTGCGTCCTTCAGGATTACAGACTTTGACCTGATCTGCATCCGTTTACAGCGGACAATAGAGAATATGAGACGAGGGACAAGTGAAAGAAGATTGTCATAACAAGAAAACTCATTACAGCTGGAATAACTGGCAAGACCCCACTTGTTTTTGGTTTATTTCCCTCATTCTCCCATCAAATTATATCCTCACATACAGCAGTAAACTGACTGCAAATTAAGTGATTAAACTGTCTTATCAAGATAGATTGGACTGCATTGATCCGAAAAATAAATCTTTTTTTTTAATCAAAACATGCCTTTATGGCCGATTCAGATAAGATATTAAAATATTAAAATTGAAAATGTTTTTCAAGTGTAAGTTCAGGTTTATTAAGTTTATCAAATAATAAATAGATGGATAGATCTAAGTGTAAAATATAAATGTTATAATTGCCTTAATAATTGCATTATAATTGCATTAATAACAATAAGAAGCTTATCAAATGTAGCAATCAGTATCATAAAAGTAATCATCACAAAATCATCAAATCATTATAGATTACAAGCAGTAACAAGCGAATCAGTGTTGAGATACTCTTACAGCTTTTTATTAATATTTTGAAGTAGTTTTTAATTTTATATTTACTTATGTTGCTTATATTTTCATTTTAAATCTAGTTAAAATTTTAGTACTTTTGTCTTCTATTCAGTATAATTGTATTTATTTATTTTTCGTTTAAATTATTTTATTACATCAAGTTTAAGGGAAGGTCTAATGCTATTTCATGTATTTTAATGTATCTACACTGTTAAAGAGTTAAAGGATTATCATGCAAAACATGGCCAAATATATGTATTTATTATTTTATTTCAAGTTTTTTTTTATTTAATGGTTTTAGTTGTAGTTTCCGCTAACTATAATAATCCTGGAATTAGTAAATTACCAAAATGATGTCATTTATGTCATAAAACAATTCAAGATCACAGGGAATAAAACAAAGTTTATTAGCTTAGTTAGTTAGCTGATGCAGTTATTAATTCAGTAAATAATGATGTAACGGCATCAGGTGAGTGTGTGTGTATCTGCTCATGTAACCTGGGATTATGAGAAAAGAATAGCAAGAAACAAAGCAGAAGAGAAACATTTGATGCTGTGCATTATATTGCATGGGAATGAGGACAGAGGGAAAATTATCCTGTACAGATCTCGTCTTTAAGCCAGACTCAAGGGACGCATGGGAGATCAGTTAGATGTTGAAATGGCCATCCGTGTGTCTCCTTTATTTCGCTGCAGTAATCATATCTAAACGCTTACAAAAGATTCGCACCTGTGACGTCGGGACGAGGGCTTCCTCCAGGTGTTCGGTTTCCCACACAGGACACTGACCTCTTTACCAGCATATAGTGTGATATAGCTTCTCTTTCTGACACTCAACACCACTGTGAACTACATAAGAGATCAACCAAATCTATATGATATATTTAGGATGGAGGATTTATGCAAAACACACACATATGAATACAAAAGACTCGCACTGACAACACTTTGTTATTTCAATAAACAGTGAAAAGCATTTTATTTATGAATTGTTTTTGTTATGTAATTACGTTAATTTGTTTAGCAGACACTTTTATCCCAAATAACTATTCATTCATCCATTTGTTAGTTGTTTATTTGCATTGTTTAGCAGGCAATTTTGCCTTAAATAATTTAATAGTATTTTTTAACTTACTATACTATTATGTAAACAATGTTTATTTGTTTGTTTAATTGGATAGTTGTTTGTTTAGTAATTTATTTATATTTATTTTTTTAGCAGACTTTTATTTTTTAAGTCCAAAAGACTAATTATTTATTTATTTATTTATTTATTTATTTACTCCCTTATTAACTCATTCATTTTTTCAGAATAAATTGTATTTGTTTGTTTGTTTGGATGTTTGGTTATTGCATTTTTTTGCATTGCATTTATTGCATCAGCCACTTTTATATAACTTTTTCTTTATCAGACGCAAAATATTCATTAAGATGTTTGGTATTTACAGAACCTACTGTTTATTCATAACTATTTATTGTTTTTTTTTTTTTTTTAAGAAAAACTTTAGTGTTAAAATTAGGTATTGTGGTATTTTTTAGCAATACTTTATGAGAAAAGTGTCTGCTAAATGAATAAAAGCAATGTGAAAAATACTTTTCGAAAGCGAACAGAAACAGCGTGTAAGTGAAGCCCTTTCTAAAAGCGCTGTCAGCAGATTATAATGTCATGTTTGAAGCCTTGGAGATGTTTCAGAGGATGTGATTTAGGAACGGCGTGACAGAAGATCCCTGAGCAGTCACTGAGGATTCACGTAAATACTATAAGAGCTTTTGGTTTCATCTGGCCATGCGTGTAGAGACAAAACAGCTCTACTAATTACCAATGCGTTACATAACCAGCTGTGTAACTAAAGAGATTGCCATTGTTTTTCCATGCAGAAACATTTGTGCCCAGAGAAGCATTTTATTGCTCTTTTGAGGTTTCTCAGATGTCTCAGTTTCTCCTACGGTTCTTCAGGAGAAATAAAAGATAATTCAATAGTTCACACAGCAAGATAATAGATGTATAAATTGGATATAAGAACTGACTTTTGATTTGGATCTTTTGTTCTCTCCGTTCCTCACTCAATCCGCGGACCGTTTCTCACTCTATGCAAAGAGGGACTGGGATAAAAAGACACTATAAGTCATTATAATAAGTTATTATGTTCCCACTGCATGCAACAACTGCCTCATGTGTAATGGGTTTTATTGGTTTTGTCCCGTCATGCCGGTGTTGTGACCGGGACAGTTTATGTTGAGGGGCGTAACATTTCCGTCAGACACTTGAAACATTCAGCCAATCACAATGCACTAGATGGCTGGCCAATCAGAGCACACCTCGCTTTTCTCGCTTAAACACATTTCATTACACCAAATATACAAAATAATGATCTTTTTAGCAACATTATATAACCCCATTTAATCTGGGGATGGAAAGACAAGAATTGTGATATGGCTTAATATGACGATTAAACTGAAAAGACTGTGATTTCATTGAATAAATATGAGTGGTGCATGTTTCAAAATCAGCTGCTGTGCTGCTTCATGTACTGGAGAAACTGTGTTTGTGCCGTTCCAAAAGTGCCACCTACTGGCAGAGAATGAATGTGCATTTTCAATAAATCTGCTGTTTTTGTTCAGACCAATGAGAAAATCAACCCACGTTTTTACGATGCAAACACGCAAAGTTATAGATATGGGTGGAGCAACATTATAAAAATTTTAACAATTAAGTAACATATATTTCATTTCATTAATATAGTTATTTATTGATAATAATTTTTTTAATTAATCTATTAATTGATACAATTAACTTTTAAAGGTTGAAATGTAAAGCTTAACATTTTTGTGAAAACCTGTATCTGAACTGTTAATCATGCTTTTTACAGTCATTTGCAGGTCTTTAAAAAAGGTCTTGCATTTGAGGTTTAGTATCCTACAGATGCCTTGGTCTGGGAAAAATAAATAAATACTAATAATTCATGTGTTACGGTATAATTGTCCAGACCTCAGCTAATAAGAAGGGTTTATAACAGGACCCCTTTAGTTCAAGACCCCTGCTCTGGAAGAAACAAATGTAAGATTATTGTGGTGTGGCTGACTATTACAATCCCATTCATGTCTCTTGAGTAAAGAAGTGAGTGAATGAAGGTCGTTTTTGTCCTACATGTGAGCATTGTGTTGTTGACGTGTGAATTATGACACCGTGTGTGATTGTCGTGTGATTATGTCTGCAGTATCTCTCAGTCATTTCTATGAGTAAATGGAGTGTGTGTCTTTCAGAAGCGAGCGGCTCATTCTCGCCTTGCTGTGGTCTGTGTGTGATGCAGATTCACGATCTATTAAGGGCCATTAAGGGACGTCTCTTGATCTGTGATCCTCTTCAAAGGTGTGATGAGTGTGTGAGTGCCATTCAACTCTATAATTACACTTAAACACAGGAGCTGAAGAGAGACTAGATAACATCTAACCTCAGTGCCCTCTTCACACACACACACACACACACACACACTCGGACACTCAGCTCTAAATGAGGACAGATCATAGACTTCTACTGTTTTTTGTGAATTCATTATAATGACTAAAGACTAACCTATAAGAGAAAACCTATTGCAGATTTGAAAATCAAAACAGAATAAATAAATAAAAATCTGAACCTAATTAGAATGAATAAAAATGAATCAGTCAGCATCGTTAAAAGTCAATTTTTATTTTATTACAAATTTGTCCCCAACTTCAGGAGTGAAGTTTACTGAACAAATTCTGTAGCAAAAATGTAAACCCTGAGATTGCTACTAAAATTCACAAATAATTACAAAGAAAAAAAGTAGCACAATGAATTATGATGAAATTCTGAAGTAAAAAGACTGAAAGAGTAATATCTTGTAAAATGTATCCCAATAATGCTTGGGTTTTTTACATCTTAGAATTTTTATTTTTTTTACAATGATTGTAAAATTATGTAAATATTGATCTTTTTTTATGTAACTGTTTACCTTTTTCTCAGTTTTTTAAATTATTTAATTATTTATTAATTGGTTGTTTGTTTAATTCCTCCATTTGCAAACAATACTTTTTTTTATTTTAGCAAATTTAAGAACCATTAAAAATGTGTAATAAATAAATAAATACAAATACAAGAAATCTCTGTATGTATACAGTATATAGAGCTTAATGTAAATACGATGTTAATGTTAAGTAAATATGAAAAGTGTCTTTTTTGCAGTGTTTGTTTTTCAGTTTCCCGCTTGTCATTTGGTTTCTCCCCTGCCCGACCATTTCCCTTGCAATCTTTGACAGCTACAAAGGCCTTTTCAGTCTCTTTTTCACACACGAGCCCACAACAGTGCAGTTCTGTTGGAGACCTTTAGGGCTGTTTGGCTTTTCAGAGCAGGACACGGTGATGAACTATTGCGTTCTACTACTGAAATACCACATTAGAGGGATTCCAGTGCCAGTGTTTACTCTACAGGGGACAAACAGCACTATTGAGTGCACGGCTAGCTCTGAATGAGCTCATTCTGTTCATAACACACGCCAGACCCCCCCAAACCCCATTTACACAGCACACACGCCACTTCAAGAAAATACCTCTGTTAATGGGATTGCACAATTCAAGACCCCTGCTCACACACAGCTGATGTGTTTTTAACATATTGAATGTTACATATTTAACATTTTTGAAAAGCCATTGAATTTCTATAAATATTGTTTTAGTTTAAGCTCTTGAATAGTAGAAAATCCCCTGGAGATTTTAGTGCTCTCAAACTGTTTTAACTTTTTAGGGCATGTTTGCAACTGTGTGTTCAATATATAATATATAGACGTATCTTTGAAGTTTAATTAGTAAATCACATAAACGTACTCTTTCCGGTGTTTTTTTTTTTTACAGGGATGCTAATGCAAATGCTAATGCTACATCAGATTGGAAAGAAGAACCACAAGTAAGATCTGTTTAACACCTTTCTCGTTTCTCATGTAAATCAGTGAGAATAAATTGAGAATTTAATGTTTCTTCTGATAAAAAAGACTCTAGTAATCTTACTTTTATTACGTATGAACTGTGCTCAGATTATTGCAATAAAAAGTATAATGAATTAAAAAACGAACTCCATTACGTCTGAACAAATCTGTGGCTTTGAAACCGCTGAATTTGTAGAGCTCTGTTGTCAAATGCATGAAAATGTGCATGCAAAACAATTTAGCTCATTGTTTTCTAAAAGCCTTAAAGGCGTTTTCTATTTTAGCTCTTTATTTTTAGGCCTCCACGTACAATAACAAGTGCAGCCCGACGGACCATCATGTTTTAATCATAAGATACCACAAATTTGATCACTTTCCTCCCCTCAAAACACACACTCACACGCATCACAAAAGCCATGCTCATTTCATCTCATCACATACTGTATAATTACGCAGAAAACATGTATTTTTAGATATTTGAGTAAGTGGCCTTGGGAGAATCAAGCCCGAAACACACTCGGAGTAAATGAAAGCAGACTCAAGCTTGATTTTGCACGCTATTTCATTCTGTAAATCATAACCCAGTGTGGCACTATAACAGACTTTAAGACAGATGCATGTATTTTACACACACATGCAGATGCAAACACAAATATTTGAACAATTCATTGCATGCTTTAAGAAATAGTTACATTACATTTATGCATTTAGCAGACACTTTTATTCAAAGCGAGTTACAGTGCATGCAGGCTATCAATTTTTACATATCATGGGTTCCCAGGGAAACGATCCCCCAACCTTGCACTTGATAGCGCAGTGCTCTACCAGTTGAGCTACAGGAACACTATAAATAGTTCAGCGTAGAAAGGAAAATTTGCTGAAAACTTACTCACCCTCAGGCCATCCAAGATGTAGATGAGTTTGTTTCTTCATCAGATTTGGAGAAATGTAACATTGCATCACTTGCTCAGTTACCCTGCAGTGAATGGGTGCCGTCAGAATGAGAGTCCAAACAGCTGATAAAAACATCACAATAATCCACACCACTCCAGTCCGTCAAGTAATGTCTTGAGAAGACAAAAGCTGCATGATCTGTCCATAATCTTCCAGTGAAAAAGTGGTCTGGTCTGAATCAGGAGAGAAAATTGCACAGATCAAGCACCGTTCACAACAGCTCTGAACAAAAATGTGGCTGGAAAGGAAGCTGAAGTTTTAAAAGTCTTGATGGATTTGTTTAATACAAACATACATATTTATTCTAGATGTTATCTGATGGACTGGAGTGCTGTGGATTACTTGTGGATTAATGTGATGCTTTTTGGATTCTCATTCTGACGGCACCCATTCACTGCAGAGCATCCATTGCTGAGCAAGTAATGCAATTCTACACTTCTCCAAATCTGATGAAGAAACAAACTCATCTACATCTTGGATGGCCTGAGGATGAAGACATTTTCAGTAAATATCATTTTGGGTGAACTGTTCCTTTAAGAGGTCACCTCTGCCCTTACATATTCAATGGATATATTTTCTGTCTGTGAACAAATGAGCGTTTCCAGCTTCTGCTTTGAGCGACATCAATCTGTTTCCAGGTGTTTATCATAATCTTGTTCTGTAGATTTAGAGACGTGACAGCGTGCATTATAAAAGATGCCTAAAAGACAGTCATCTACACAGTTTCATCGGAGAAATATGTCTGACAACTGATGCTTTGAGAAAGTCAAATAAATAATCTATCAACATCCAGACAGTGATATGTCTTCGCAACGAATGCAAACACGAGAGTGTGAGTGTGTGTGAGCGCATGCACACGGGATGAATGAGTAGAAACTAATCTAGTTCTCACACACGCTGGTTTCTGTTTTGATGAAGCAGGTCGGTTGCTGGTAACAGGAGCTTAACGCTGGTGATCCTGCTTTGACTTGCAGCTCGTCTCTTACTCACTCGGAGACTCACGTGTGTCGAGGGCCTGCAGTACAGAGCCATTGTTTCAGATATGGGAATGTGTCTTGTTTACTTAAAGCACAATAAAGCAATTAGCACATGGCTGGACGGCACAGTTCATGTGAGCAAGAACAACAGGTAGACAGGTGACACACACTCACACACACACACACACACACACACATCTCTTCTGTTCATGCATGCCATCTCAAGTCAGCTGAGATGGATAAAAGTTTCTTTATTCCATCCTTGCAAAACACTTCTGTTTCCACTGAATACATAAAATGACATTGTTTGAGACAAACGCATGCTAATGAGTCAAAACAAATGCATTTACAGAACCATGTTTATATATATATATATATAATTTGCAATGTTTTTTTTGTTCAGTTATCATGATAGTTTGGACAGTGCCATATATATATATATATTACCATATTATATTTATATTTTGCTCTCTTTTTTTGTTAATTTACCATGTTGCTATAATAATACATTCCTAATATGTATATTCCTAATATTTAAAATATTTTTGTACCCTGGTATTTTTGACTTGATAATATTCAGTGTTATTTTATTATTTAGTAGTATTTATATAATAGTTTATTATTTATTAATATTTTGAATTCATTTTAATTTTTATATTTTATATTTGAATTTTTATTTTGTTTACGTTTTATTATTTTTAAGTGTTTTCATCATTTTATTGGTTTTTAAATGTTTAGAATATAAATGTTAAATGTTAGTTTTTAATGTGTATATATGTGTGTGTATATATATATATATATATATATATATATATATATGTATATGTTTTTTATTATTACTGCATTTTTTTGTAATTTTAATACTTACATTTATTTCACTTAAACATGTATTTACCACAAGTTTATATTTACAAGGATTAATATTTATTTGAGAGTATTGTACGCTAAGAAGCAAGATCTATCTCAGTCCTGTAAATAGATTATCATTATAAGTGACTTTAAATACAGTTCTGAAGTGATTTAGATGTATGTGTCTCCAAACTGCTGACACGTGAATGCGTGTGTGTTTTCGTGCACTCTGAGGTGAATCAGCACTTCATCTGTGACCTGATTCATGGTTGATATCCCATGTTTATATTACAAATCTATAATAGATTCCTTGATCATCCCAGATTGTTTTGAGGAGATGAGTGACGTCCCTTGTGCAGGACTCTCACTGAGTCACAAAAACAGCAAGCTGATTCATTATGAGAGGGTGACTACACTGATGTTTTTGAACATTTACCTGGTAAAGAATTTTTTTAATAGTATACCATGCTATTTTGTACATGGTTCCATTGTAATACCACGTTTTGCACATTTGCCATTGTATTTTGTACATGGTCCCAGGGTAATACCATGCTTTCTGGGCTTTTACCATAGTATTTTGGACATTGTACCATTGTAATGACATATTTTTTACTACTTTATTTATTTTTAAAATGTACCATGGGATTTTTGGACTTGATAATATGCAGCATTATTTTAGTAATAGTTATATACTTTTATAGTGTTTTTTAGTATTTTGAATGAACTTTTATATTTTAAATTTTCTTTTTCTTTTTAGTCCAGGTTTTCATTTTCATTTTGTTTGATTTTTTTATTATTTTGTATTTTTCTTTTTATTAATCTTTATTTCAGTTTTAGTTTGAATAATTGTAGTACTTTTTATTGTTATTTTAAGTTTATTTTTTAATTATGAATGAATTTTAGAATTTCAGTTTTTTTTTACGGAACCTTTATATTT
>NC_039244.1:170000-256749 GCF_003368295.1 Carassius auratus
TTTCTGAGCTGTAAAGTTTGTGTTTGGGATCTCATTTCTGCTAAAAATATCCCTTGTGACTTGAGTGATGTCTGTGGATGATAAGTGTGTGTTTGAACAGGTGACTCACTGCTGAAGAGATTCTCATCACACTTTCTCTCAGTATTGTTGAGCTTTCCCACGATCAGAAGCTCTCTACAATGTTTTTCTCCTTTCAGCGTTGTCACATGCTAGTGAATGAGTGCTATCTGTCAACACTGACTGCTCCCGTTCATGTGCGTTTCTTGTCTTTAGATAAAAACAAGGGATTCTGCATTCCTTCATTCGCTCGGATGAGCTTCAGACTTCGGTAGGAGCTTGTTTGGATGAATCTGTGTTTGTTACTGCAGATCAAACTCACAGATGAAGTCTCTTTAGCATTTCAGTTGCAATACGATTGTAAACTATTCAGACGTTTCTCTGTTTCTAGAGCTTCAGAAGAGATCTGAACAATGCCTCAAACTGTTCTCAGTTTGGCCTAGTCACTTTACAATAATAGTATATTTTTCTTTGTATATTTAGCAGCTTAAAGAATAATATGAATGTAATAGATAAAGGAGATAAATAGGATACGGTTGAACTGTAGCATAAACATAAAAGAAAGTCGATTCATAAAAGAGCAATGTAAAAAAAAAAAAAGAGAATAAATTAAGTAAATTAAATAGTGGTGATTAAGTAAACAAGTGATATTAACTGTAAAATAAAATTACAAAAAATAAAACATAAGTGCATTAAGGCTAGTCATTAAAAAAAATTGATAAAAAAAAAAGCAGTAAAAAAACAAAAAAACATACAAAGTAAATTTTGGGATATTTGACATCTATAAAGTGTGTTTCATTCTAAAACATCATCCAAAATTCACATTTAGTGTTTATTTTATTGCACTTTATCTAATTGCATATGTAGATTTCAATTACAATGCATATCTTTTTCTTAAAATTAGTACACTTCAGAATGCACTACAATTTATGGTTTTATTCCTATCTACATTCTGGAGGTTTTTACTGACGTATATCATACACACTGATTTCTATATCATTTTAATCCAAAAAAGGTGATGGAAATGAATATCTTTATAAAGTCTGTGAGTTTTACCTGCATTTCAGCAGCACATACTGTACATACACCCAACTTTACAGTTTTATTCCCATCAATATTCTGAATGTTTTAATGCTTATATATCATTCACACTGATTTATAAAACAGGTTATACCTTAAACGTGGTGAAAATGTATAGTTTTTCTGGCTGTTTACAGTATTTTGTGATTTATGGAGTGATAAAAAACATATACAAATACAAAATACCTTCTGTAAGAACATTTAACTCTAACAAATGTCAACAAATGCAAACCAATGTTCATGTACATTTTCTGGAAATCTATTATACTTATTGCAATTGGTTGTCTTTTCTGGATACTAACAGTATTTTGATTTATTTATAGAGTGATACAATGTTTTAATATGTCAATATAAAACAATAATTTCGAATCCGGCGTTATCCAATGTTTACATTTCTGTTCTGGAAATGTATGCAAATTAGTGCATATATAATAATTAGATAAAACGTCACAATTAGGTTACATCTGTCAACATTAACAATGAAAAATAATTCTAAAGCATTTATTTATTTGAGTTAATGTTAATTTCAACATTTACTAATGCACGCCTGAGCAATATGAACTAATAATGTAACTAACAAACTGTAACAAGTTTATTGCTCACTGCTAGTTAATGTTAATTAATGCATTAACTAATATTAATAAAAAACTATTGAGTAATTCTTAATGTAAGTAATCAACCGGGGAAGCATGATATGAGCTACTTTTTAACCTGGAAATTAAACAAAAAGGGTTGCACTTTATTTAAGGTGTCCTTGTTATAGTGCAATAATACATTTAACTACTAAGTAGTATTAATTAACGACAATTAATTAAATTACAGGGTTTGGAGTAGGGTAACTTTTGCATGTAATTCTGCATAACTAATTGTTGTTATTATAGCAAGTGCATGTAACATTTGTAACAAGGACACCTTAAAATAAACCATCACCCAAAACGAGAAATATATTTGCATAAAAGCACCATAAACGTTAGGTTTAGTGGTTATATACTTGTTTTTCTTGTTTTTCGAAACATTCTTCACATAGTGACTTAAGTGTCAGTTCTCTCTGAGATCAGCCAGTGTTTCTTCACAAACCCCTCTTATTCGCTCACTATTGTTTAGGACGTCCATCAGTGTCTAAATCATGTTAATTGTAGGGAGGGGTGGGCCTGTATACTGTAATTTAAAAGGAATATGTGCTCTATTTAGGGAGTATGGTGGTTAGGGGGCAAATGCACAGTAATGCAGGACTCTTTCCGCTGATTGGCTGCGTTTGTGTGAAGATCCCGGTCTTCCCGCTGGTGCTGACCGGCTCTTGTGATGTGGCTGACCGCTCGGGGTAGATGTGGGCCTAGAACCGGCCCTGATGACGGGTTGTGATGTGTTCCCTGACCCAGACCATAACACACAGCTTTCGCCCGCCGGAAGAAAATTACAGCCCTGTAAGGAATGTTGCAGTTGTTATTATTTTTCCGTCTCATAAAAGTGCTGGAAGATGTTTCCGTTGTGCCCCAAAAACGAGATGGTTTAAGCGTTGGGGTTAAACTTGCCCTGCAGAAATGCTTAGCGAATCAGACATGTGAACGCAGAGCCATGCGATGGAAAGTCTGGGTGTATTTGAGAGGCGTTCTGCACAGGATATGATGGGGAGAAAAGTGCAAAGCTTTTCTTTTTTTGCAGTCTCTGAGAAGTGAAAGTCACCACTGAATGAGTTTTAATAAGACAGATAAAGTAAATAAAGTTATATTAAAATAATATTGTGTATATCAATAACAACAATAATTCTAATGATAATAATAATAATACAATTCAATATATTTTTAATTTATATATATATATATATATATATATATATATATATATATATATATATATATATATATATATATATATATATATATACTATATATATAACTAGTTTATAATTTATGAATCTAAATAAGTTTATTTATTTAAAAACACCATTGAATGACTTTCAAATTAGCTAATATTTAATGGTAATATTTAATATAAATAATAATAATATTAAAATTAAATTACTAAAGAAAAAATCGATAGTTTTAAATAGACAAATAAATATTTTATTATTATTATTATTATTATTATTATTATTATTATTATTATTATTATTCATAATAATACAAATTCTAATTAAATTGCAATTTATAAATATTTTTTTGAATTAATACATGATGTATTTAAATTTATAAATGTATAGTATTTGCATTTATTTATAAATATACTTATAATTGATCAATTAAATTAAAGCCCATTGGTTGACACACACCTTGAAGGGTTGATTTGACCAAAAAAAAAAAAAAAAAATTATGCACAGAGACGTCATGGTTTGCTAAATAATTTCCCGACAGCACAGATTTGGCTTGCACCTGCTCAGAATATGATGTGTCTTCACTTTTCTGAAGCTTTAAACTGAATAAGATGTACAATGTGAGGGTCAAACTGAAATAGTGTAAGTTTAAATGATCCCAAATGTGCCTGATATTTTTGGCACGGGATACACAGGTAAATAAATCTAATAGAGGCTCAGGAGCTAAATGCTTTGACCACGAAGGTCAGCAGAGAGAAGAGAGAGTGATTTGGCCATGAAACACTCACATCTGGGAAATCTCTCTCTCTCTCTCTCTCTCTCCTACTCTTTCATTCAATTCATTACAGTTTAATTTAAGTAAGAAATTACAAAAACCACATATGCATTATTAAAGCATAGCTATATACGATAAAAAATGTAATCAAGTACTATAAATAAGTACAATATATATGTATAGACAAAATAAACATTTTATTAAAAAAAAACATTAAAGACAGTTTTAAAAAGACACTTTAAGACATAAAACAATTACTTAGAAAAATGACAAAAACAAAATAATTGCTAAAACTTTAACTAAAATTAAGAAAGAAAAAAAACAGAGAATATAAATATAATATAAAAGTTCTAATAGCATTTCATTGCATTACATTAACATAAAACTGATACATATACATTTAATTAAAATTAATTAATAAAACTATTTTTTATGAAAAAATACATTTATAGATAAATGTATGATTTATGAATGCATTCATAAATAAGTTTATTTCTGTGTAAATACATATATTTTACATTTATTTATAAATACACTAATGATTAACAAATTAAATTAAGTTTGACTGGTTGACAGATCCCTTGCAGTGACATTTGATATATATAAAAAAAGTGTAAATAAACATTTTGATATATATAAAAAACGTGTAAATAAACATTTTAAAATTTTTAAATAAAATAATAAAGTGTTAACTACATTTGATGAAAGGTTCTCTCTCTTTCTGTCCATGCAGATGTGAGTGGAGAGAGAGAGGAGCTTGTGAAGCTTGTGTCTCCTCAGACAGACGCTGAGTGCAGGAGCTCCAGGGGTCTTCAGGGTCTCACAGCTCCTGATGACAGATAATCATCTGAGACTCTAACAGAGCCAGCGGGGGTCCAGATAACATCACATCTACAGGATCAAAGCAGGTGAGACACGGCCTGAGGGGATGATAATCACACACACACACACACACACACACTGGCATCCTAATGAGGAGATGAAGGTGTTGCAGATTCACATCACTGATCAGAGATAAAGCAGATATTTTTATGTATACCATAGTATTATACGGATGCTATCATTACAAACTTCAAAAACACTTTGAAGAATACTATGGTATTTCTTTGGAATTTCTTTAATTCACAGTTTGAGTTCTGTATTATATATATATATACACACACATATATTATATAAATAAAGTTTGGGATGATAGCATCCATATATGTATGCTACGAAAATTTTTAAATAAATAATACAATTTATTAACTTGCGTAAAGCTGTGTAAAGTTAAATGATTAACTTTTTATTATTAAATAAAAAGAGCATGCATCTTGAATTAAAATAGGAAATGAAATATTATATTAATAAAAACTATACAATAAAATACAATTATTAATTTCATTATAAAAAGAGCATACATATATACAGTATATTTGTAAATTAAAAAAATTATATTATAAAAAAGCATGTGTGTGTGTGTGTATATATAGTAAATATATATATGCTATTTTTTAAATATATTAAACAACACTTTATTTTACTGTATTTTAAAATTGTGAATAAAAAGAAATATTATAAAGTTTTATTTAATTAAATATTTTACTTTATATTATTTCTTTAAGATTTAGCAATAAGCCACTCCAGGCTTACTTTACTGGACACGTTTAAAAACTAAAGTAGTGTGCCTGGACACTTAACTCTTTACTCTTTACTGTGGTAAAATCACTGTATCGTATGCCGTCAAATGACCGTGTCGTCAGTTTACTGAGTTGAAGTGTCAAAAGTGACACGACTACTCTTCTATCCTCAGACAAACCTCAATCTCAGCACCTCTCCCAATTAAACCGAATACCACGTTCACCCGCTGTTCACTGACCTGAAACATTACTCTCTCGGCCTCTGTCCACTCTCAGTCTGAGCTATTCTGACCCTGGGGTCACCTGAGGGCAGGTGTCGAAGGGTTAAGGATCTTTGATACTTTAATGGAGCTCTAAACTCTGTATCGCTTAAACATCAACTTTGTCTCAGGTGTTTTGGTGAGACATGGATGAGAGAAACACAGATTATTTGATGCTTTCTACATCTGACTCTGAATTGCAGGAGAAGCAGAGGACTTTAAAAGATACAGTGTATGAGTTATATGAAATACTTTTATGGTACTCGTTTTGTCCTTTTTTGGAGCGTAATAGTAAAAAATCTTTATCTGCTTTGCTGTAAATAAGTTTAAACTTTCTTCCTAACAAGAAAGCAAGTTATATGAACTTGAAGAGTAAATTCTGACAGTTTTGAGTGAATTATTCCTTTAATAACCCCAAAGTTTGATAAAATTAACCCTGTAAAGCCTGGCATATAAAACAATTGTCACTTTATTGAAGCATTAGACAATTAAAAAAAAAAAAGTGCAAATGCTTTTCTTTGTTTTTTTCTTTGCAAGTGCAAAAGGCGTTGCATACGTTGCTTTAGTCCAGTAAATGTTCATCTTGAAATATGGAGGCATGTTATTGCCTATATGAAATATTACTAAAGCATGGAGGAGATCGTGTGCGACATGTTGCTCATTGAGAGGCCTTGTCTAAGATCCAGCAGGCTCTAAAGGGTTAAAAGCAGTCATTCAGCAGCAGCAGGTGAGCGTTTTTCTCTCTCTCTCGTTACTTTCAGTCTATATTACTCCATCTGTTTCCTGTACAAGTCCTCTTCCATCTTCTCACCACAAAACTGCCGAGTTAACTGCTTGAGTGATTTGTGTACTCCCACCATAATTGGAGCGTAATGTCTCGTCCAAAACTGTCCTGTGCCACCGATCACGTAAAAATTAAGGCCACATCTCGACTGGTCTGTGGGCGCCTGACCCCTCACTCCTGCCATTATAACAGCCGGAGAATCTCTGTGTAATTACACTCAGAGCCAGAGCTGGGTTTGGGTAAAGCCGAGGGGTTGGAGATCTTCCTTTGGTCGGAGAAAATTCCAGGGTGAAGTGAAAATAGCCCAAATCCAAGCCACATCAGGAGGCTTGTAATGAGCCCCCTCCGTCCCCACGTCTATAAAAGTGTCTTTTATGAGGGTTAGGGTACTTGGAGGATATGCTGTGTTTATGTTGGTTAGTAGAAAGCATGCGGGCAGCAAAGTGCTCTTTTTAAGTCAATTCTCTCTTTTCTTAGTCTCATCTTCCTTCTGTCAACTGAAATCATCGTCTCAGACCCTGTGATGCGGACTACTGCGGTTCTCTACGGTAAAACCAATGCAAAAACTGTCCTGTGGCTTGTGAAGTCAAGGAATAGTTCACCTATATCCATCATTTATAAACCTCCTTGTTTCTTCCATGAAACACAAGATTGACATACTGGAGTTTAATCTGTATAAACTGCTTTTGAATATAAAAGAGCTGCAAAATCATTTTGCTGAAATTATTTTATATTTTTTAACAGCTTAAAGCTATGAAACAACATGAGGCTGAGTAAAAACCCTTATGAAACAAAAATATACTGCAGTATATTGGAAAATATCATGTAATATATTAGGCATATATTCTTATACATGGGATTTAATATAAATTTTTTCCAATATATTGCAATATATTGAAAGCGGAAATCATTTGTATATTTTGCAGTATATTATATAATATATGTATCATCAATATATTATTAAATGTATTCAAATATATAATATTTAAGAAAATAAAAAGGGAAAATAATATATTACAATATATCACAATATATTGGTAAATATATTTTCCTTTCGTAAGGGAAGATCCAGTGATGATTTAGTATCATTGTACTATCATAGTTTCCTTGAATATTTTATTAATATTTTTAGTAATTTTCTTTTGTTTTTGTAATATTTATTAGACATTATTACACATATCATTAAGTCATGAATGAAAAGTTGTTGTATAAAGTAGCACATTAAAAAAACTATTATAATTAAAGTAGTATTTTTTTTTAACAATTAAAAATATATATTTTTTTTAGAGAACAAAAAACAACACTTTGCTGTTCAAAGGTCTGGAGTCTGAAAGATGATTGTTTTTAATGAATTTGAAAGAAGTCTCTTCTGCTCACCAAGGTGTTTGTATTTATTTGATAAAAAATACAGTGAAATATTATTACAATTTGAAATACCTGTTTTCTATTTGAATGTGTTTTAAAATGTAATTTATTTCTTTGATCAAAGCTGTATTTTCAGCATCATTAGTCTTCAGTGTCACATGATCTTCAGAAATCAGAATAATATCCTGATTTTCTGCTGAAGAAACATTTCTGATTATTATTAATGTTGAAAACAGTTGTGCTGATGAATATTTTTGTGGAAACCACTTCGATGAATAGAAAGGTCAAAAGAACTGCATTTATTGGAAATATTGTGTGACATCATCAATGCCTTTACTGTCACTTTAGATTTATTTAATGCATCCTTGCTGAATAAAAGTTTTTTACTTCACCGACCACAGACTTTTGAATGGTTGTGTATATTGCCAGATTTTCCCATATTTAAAACGCAGCACTGCATTAACACATTGATAATGGCTTGGTTTTCTTGGCAGAAGTCCCAAACGATCACTCAACACCTCATCACATCTACAGTCACATTCACAGGACGGTCCAAGCAACTGTCCCTGATGTCGAACACACGTTCTCTTCTCTCTCCACACGAATAGCCGGACTATTTCGAGGGCTGGTTAGTTCGCTGTGTCTCCACATGGCCTGGTTGCAATCTCAAAGCCACAGTGGCTTTTTACATGATCACTAATTCACAAACGCGGTCGGCCCAGGAATTCATCTGCTGCGTTACTGTTTTGCTGTTGCCATGCACATGTGCTAAAATATCACTGAGGTTCACGAAAGAGTCGGCGAGAAAATAAAATAAATAAGAAGCCCAGAGAAAATCTGCTGAAAGAAACTATGCAGACGGCTTCCAAGGCCTTTCCCAAACAGGAGCAGGAAAAACCCTGAGTGTTTTCGGTAGCAGCGTGTAAAACCGAGAAACGTTTGTGTTGTCCATCACGGAGAATCAAGGCCTTTGACAAGTGACTGGTGAATCACAGATGCTGAGATGATCAGAGATTTCATTACTGTTGCTGAATCCTAATAGAAATGCAAGCTCAAAAGTGACTGATTTACAGCTTTCTAGATAGGTAGCAACTTGTAGCAAAGCTAATGCAATTGTCTGTATGTACAGTACGATACAGGGTTATTATTGTAGACTAAACATTATCGAAATAATATTTAAAGTATAAATAACAGAAATGGAAACTTAAAAGTGGAACAGTTTTGAACTAACTGAAATCAGTTCAAGTTGAAACACTATAAAAATGACTGATTGGGAAATAAATAAAAATTAAAAATTAACTTAATAATAATAAATAAATAGACTGAACATTTTAACCCTCTGGGGTTCTTCATTTATGAGTCACACTCAGGACCTTCGGGTCAAAAATGACCCGGAGGGCGGGATTCAGGTATACTTTTTTTTCAGGAAAATAAATCAAATTTATTTTTGTTCAATAATATATGAACAATAATAATAATTATGATAATAATTAATTTTTATGCAATAATTATGATCAATTTTTTCCCATTGAATATAATAGAAAATTTACATATATATGTAATTTTTTTTATTTTTATTAATGCTGTATTTTATTTTAAGGTACAGCCAAGGCCTGTGTGTATGTGTGTGTGTGTGTGTGTGAACTTTTTTGTCTGTTTTGCACTCTTGATGTTTTAGAGATTCACCCCTTCACTGTTGTGTGCTTTTTTCTGCATCGTGGCTGATTTGTAGATTGTACACACACAAAAACTCAGTGTTTTCATATTTTTGCCAATGTCCCATTCATTTCCTATGGCGGGTCATTTTTGACCCGAAGACCCTGAGTGTGACAATTTTTTTACGACCACTTAGACTTTTCAAATCCTGTCCCCAATTTTTTTAGGTGTTCATATATCAAGTACCTGTAAAGTCACCAAGTTTCGGACCATTCCGATGAAGCTACGATTTTTAACACTTTAAAAAAAAAAAAATGTTTTGGGTCATAAATGACCGAAGAACCCCAGAGGGATAAATGAAAACTGAAAAATACATGAATAAAACCTGATTTAATATATCAATGCTCCCACTATTAAGTGTCCCTAATAGCTGTGTACTTACATGATAACTCGATGTGCACATAGTATGTAACCACAGTGTTAGTACACATTTCTACATAGTATCTACAGCTGTAATATTACTGTAACTGCACATATGTAACAAGCCACTGAATGGTATGTGTAAGTACTAATGTGTAACAGGACATTGAAAACCACACTTTTTGGTTATGAAAGTACAAATGTGTAACAGGACCAACAGCACTTCATATTAGATTTATCATGTAAATATCATGTTGTTACACAGCAGCGGACAGTAAGTAGCCATATATATTATGGTTACTGTATAGAAAGTTACACTTTATATAATGAGGAGTTACCGTGTAAATACACTGGTATTCCAGCTTGAGATCTAACTCCTCCCACTTTACAGATCCCTAAATCTCCACCCCCTGGATCCAATGGTTCCAATTACTCTTATGCATATTGTTGTTACAAAATGTAGTAGTTATATATGTCCTGTTACACATTTGTACTTACACAAACCATCCTAAGGGTTGTTACATGTGTATAGTTACAGTAATATTATTTTATGTGTACTTGCACTTGGGTTACAAACTACATGCATTAGGGACACTTGATATAATATTTTCTATGTTTTTGTTTATTATTACTGTTTCTATATGTGTATCTGATAAACTGTAATTTATTCCTGTGATCAAAGCTGTATTTTCAGCATCATTCCTCCAGTTTTCAGTGTCACATGATCTTCAGAAATCAGAATAATATTCTTATTTAGTGCTCGAAAAACATTTCTGATTATTATCAGTGTAGAAAACAGTTGTGCTGCCTTATATTTTGTGTATTTTTATTTTGTTGTATTATTTGATAAAGAGAAATAATAACAACTATAATGGCATATACAGGTGTTATCAACATTGATATTAAGTGACAGTCTATTTTTAATTAGAATGAGCATCTATTATAGGTATAAAATATTGTATAAAATATTAATATATTAATAATTACCATTTATTGCTGTCCTATAGAATGATTTCACTGAAAAAATCAGCACTACCACCTCGCTATTAAGAAATGTAATAGTTAACCGTGATTCATTTTTCTTTAAAAAATATATTTTTTTAATTATTGCATTCAAATTTTACGAAATACACAGCACTGCATGATTGTTTTCTGAAATGCTCATCGGTTGTTTTTATGCATTAATGTGCGCTGATGTGAAAACAGGCTAGAAGGATGCAACATACTCTATTGAGCTTTGTATTTTACTGTCTAAAAATACATGACAGGTTGATTTGATCTAACTGTAACATGAGCGGCGAGATCCTATAGACGCTTGGGCCGGAAGTGGTCCATCCATGGGGAGGTGAACCTGACCTGGGGCTGCAGGTATTGTGCAGGTCTTTACATGAGATCGATCAGTCTCTCACTCCCCGTCTGCTGGCTGCCAGGCTGTTGTTTCAGGTCATGTATACCGGTGAGAACCTGTGTCTGAGCCTGTGTCCTCCGCTGCTCACACAGATCACAGATAAAGCCTCACAGCTGAGATATATTTCACTTTCTTCACATTCATGTTGCCAGAGTTTGGCAGCCTGACTGAGTTTGTTACATAAGCGCTGTTGTGAAGCTGAAGGTTTTTCCACAACACACACAAACAGGGCATGTTGCTGCACGGCTCAGATTTGTGGATTATACATGTACAGTAACTCAGACAGCACTGTATTGCCTCAAAGAAAAAACTAAATAATATAGACAATTATGCTAAACTATAATCTGATTTTCCACTATTCATAGCAAAAAAAAAAAAAAAAAAAAAATTAATATATATATATATATATATATATATATATATATATATATATATATATAATAAAAGTTAATTAGCATTTTTTTCTTGTTTTTCAGTATAAGTATCAAAATAAATTTACTTGAGAAGTAATTATTTATTATTTATATGTATATATTTAAGTATAAATCTAAAAAAAAGTAATTTATGCCTAAAACAAGAAGAAAAAATAAAACAAAAATTATAATTGGGTAAAAAAAAACATTTTTGTCAGAAAATAAATAAATTCAAGCGAACTAAACTTTTATGCAGTTTACACTTTAAACATGAAAAACTATAAGTTAATTATTTAAAAGAGAACATGAATTTCAGTTAGGTAAGAAAAATACACAATAAATCTTCATATAAGCAGTCCTGCTTCTCAAGTACATTTATTTTGATATTTGTACAAAAAATATTGATTTCAAAAATACTGAAAATAGCAATGAAATTTTCTCCTTTTCATTTTTATTTATAAAAAACACATTTGATTTCAATAAAAGCATTTGGTAGGACCAATATGTATACTGTATATATATATATTTTTATATACGTAATACTTTATTTATTGTCTGTTTGTGAAATGTGGACTGAAATGTTCTTGACAGGTTTGTTACAGTATGTGTTGCACGTAATATAATGAGTGTAATGTTTAGGCCTGTTGAATTTTCTCAATTAATCCGCTGTTGTATAATAGAGGTGTGGTAGAAAATGATATTTGTACTGTTTGCATACGCAATTCAGCATATTTTCTTTTTATTTCAGGTGAGGTCAATGAGAGTAACCGCCGGAAGTCATTTCGTAAGACTTCATCAAAAGCTTGATCTCGTGCAAGAGCTGCTTTATCAGCCGTCCTCCTCCACACGCCATCCGTCTTCACCTCAGAGACTTTGAGCTGCTTCAAATGACTTTATCACCACAGCAACTGTGTTTCCAAACACACACACACACACATGCTGGAGGAGGTAAATATGACTTGATTGCGCTCTTTCACACACTAACATTACACCTGGTATTTGTCACCATAAACTTGCGAAATGCCACTTGGGCTGTGAAATGATAGTGCTGAGAAAATTCGTGGAAAAAGCCACAGATACTTCTAAGAGCTGAATCATGTGCCAGCTAGACGAAATGTTTGGACGTTACTACTGGAGCTATCGGCATGTCAGGCCGAAACCTAGAAATGAAGATACGTTTCGCTAACATTCACATTACGTTATCAAAACGTTGTTCCCTGCTGTTTTCTGAACATTCCAAACGTACAGGTTTTTTTCTTTTTCTTGGAACTTTAAGGGAACATTTAATTGTATCATTTTGTAACATTATGGGAATGTTCTATTTGAATGTTCTCTGAACATTCCAAAACAAATAGTAACATTTAAAAAATCAAATTAAAACATTTCAGAAAAAAAGATGTATAAAGAACGTTTTAGTTCTAACATTTTCTGGAACATCATTAAATGTAAATATAATGTAACAATGACAAACATTTATTTAATTAATTTTACTGAATATATATATATACATTGTCACTGGAATGTTCTTTCAGTAAAATTAATAGAATAAATGTTAGTCATTATTACATAATTTCATTATATTATATACTCTTCTGCTCATCATGGCTGTATTTATTTGTTCAAAAATACAGAAAAAAAACAGTTATATTTCGAAATATTATTACCATTTAAGAAATGGTATTCTATTTTTATATTATTTAAAATATAATTTATTTATGTGATGCAAAGCTGAATTTTCAGCATCATTAACTACTCAAGTCTTAAGTGTCACATTAGGGTTTTTTTTTTTTCTGTATTTTTGGTCAAATAAATGCAGCCTTGATAAGCAGAAGAGACTTCTTTAAAACACATTGAAAGTTTTAATGATCCCTAACTTTTGAACATCAGTGTAAATAGATTTAACTTTTAGGCCTAATGAAATTCGAAATTGTTTATTTGATCGCAAAGAACAATTCACAATAATTGTTTAACAGAAAATAAATAAGGTTCACTGCATATAATCGTTGGCAATCGTTGCTGACAGATTTCCTATAAAGTGATTTGCATGCAGGCTATGCAGAATTTGTGTAACGGGTAAAACTCTAGGTGTGCCGAACAGGTTTGGCTGAAACACAACGAAGCAGGCTGATAAATCAATGCATAATTGTGGATTTAAACTCACTGCAGAAACCGGATCATGTTACCGAGAGCATTTTTTCTGATGCAACCTCTGTCATATCAGGTTTACCACCTGCAATTTACAGCTCGGAGTTCTAGGCCACTAATTAAAGCTCATTTGGGCGAGTTTGCATGGTCGAAATCTTGCGCGTCACTGTAAATTTAAAGGCTAAGCTCGCGTGCTTGATTGCGTCCTGCACCATTCACACACATTTTAAATGAGGATGCTTTTCTTCCGGTGCTCCTTCGACCGGTTTTTCTCTGACTCATTAACTGCTTATCTTTTGCAATGCATGTAAAAGAATTCCTGGAGTCTTATCTCCGCGCCCTCGCGAGTTTGACGTCACGCGCGCCCTCGCGGTCCATCCCCGGTCGATCGCGTAACCAGGGCTTCCCTCGCACAGCCAGTGTTGCTAGGCGTCGGGATTCCGTGCTGAAACAGGACACGGGGGTTCCGTGCGACGGTCCTTTGTGTGACAAGATGCTAATCTCTTCCAGTTGCATAATAGGATGGAATTACAGTCGGTAAAACAGCTTCACAAGGGTTAATCATATCCACACACCGCTGCCCTGTTTACATTTCATCAGCGGCCGAGATCAAATGAAACCCTTTAAACTAAATGCACCTGTTAAGTGTAGCAAATGTGAATCTGCCAGTCTGAGACCGCTAGAGAAAATGCATCTTTAATGTTATATGTTGTCTGTACAAATCATACTAGAAAAACGTTGTTTTTAATTAATGTATTATTTATTTGAAAGTTGTATATCTTACCCAATTTCATATGTTTTCTTTTAAAAGTGTATATGTAGCTATATATATATTAAATAATGAAAACACACACACACACACACATAGCCTATATAATACATATACAACATGCATGTTATTTTTATTTAGAACTGATCTGAATAAGATATTTCACATACATCATTTACATAGTACATATAGTTTGATTCTTATTACACTGAAAAAAAATCATTGAATTTACAAAAAAAAAAATGATGGTAAGTGGTTGCAATCAATTTATTTTAGCTATATTTAAATAAAATAATATAGTTGATTAACTTTCAGCAAAATTTGCTTATTTAAATGTAGCTAAAATAAATTGATTGCAACCACTTACCATAAACAAATTTATTAAATTAAATTTATTTATTATTTTCAGTGTACTGTTATTACCTTGATGATCCACAGTGTATGAAACCAAAAATATTTTAAAACTCTATTTTAGCATTATTATTATTATTATTATTTAATCTTGTTTTGAGCATCAATCAAACACCATCTTTATGCACATTTTATTTTAATATTAAGACAAACTATGAGTGAAAAGTTAAATTTAGTTTGCTTCAGTGACCTGATGAGCATGAGCATGATTCTAGATCCAAAGAAAGCCCCAGAAAGTCTTTTGATTAGTTATAAAAATGGAGCAGATTCTGAAATATTTCAGCCTCATTTATTGTTTTACAATGTTCTGAATACAAAAAGCGGTCTCCAACTTTTGGACCTCACTTTATATATTTCATATGGGTGTAGAGTTCCCATAGAAGATAATAAGAGGCCCAAAATCCCACACTCTTTGCCAGACATCACAAAGAACGGTTCCGGTCAGTGGCTCGGTCGTCATCCAGCAGGTTTGGCATTCCTGTGGTTTAGTTTGTGCGTATGCGGCCAGAACCTGTTCTGAAGTATATGATCGCTATGAATGAAATGAATGTGTGGTGTGTGGAAGTGTGTAAGACCTGTTTGCTTTCTAAAGCTTTTGTCCTTTCGACTCCTACACAAACCTGATGAACCGGAGGATAAGTGCGTGCTTTTCAGTCCAGAACACCAAACAGTAACCATAACAAATGCATTTCTTCATAAAAGGTGGAAATAATACTTTCATATAATTGTTACAATTTTATACCAGCAGTAAACATAGTTTATCAGGATGGTCACATGCATTAAATGAAATGCGCAATATTTTCGATTAAAGCTTATTTTAATGTAAATAATATGAAAAATAAGAGTTGGTAAGCCTTTTTCACATTATTGGAAAGAATCTTTTTATACTCACCAAAGATGCATTTATTTGCTCAAAAATACAGTGAAATATTATTACAGTAAAAACATTTTTTTGTTGTTGTTAATATAGATAAAATCTATTTTATTTCTGATGCACAGCTGTATTTTCTGCATCATTACTCCAATCTTTAGTGTCACATGATCTGCAGAAAGAACAGTATTCATTAGATTTTTAAAAAACTTCCTTTTCAGAAAATGTGAAACTTTAGTAACATTAAAGGTCTTTACTGATCAAATGAATGCATCTTTGCTAAATAAAAGTATTCAATTCAATCTTTTCAACAGTATGCATACAGAACTGATCTCCATGTTAATGAAATAAACAGATTATGAATTTTAAAAAGCAACATTCTGCACTTTTCCGGACTTATCGAAACTTGATTTCGTGACTTATCCGGACACTAATATTCCACCTCCAGTTTCTCAGAACAATAAAACTAAGCCTTGCCCATCTATGCCAAGAAAAAAATGAATGTTAAAATGTGGGCGTAATGAAGAAAATGGCAAAAACCATATATCTGATTATTCATAATCTTTCAAAGCTTTTGCTGCTCAAAACTGAGAGTAATGGCACCATGGGAAAAGGGAACGATTATTAATTGAAATAAAAATAAGAAGGCTTTTGCATTAGACATGCAGGTGTAGTCATGTTCATGGAGCATGAAAATAGGACAATGGCATCCAAATAAAAGGGCAAGTACAGTCAACCCAAACCAACACCTCAAACCAAGCCCTGAAAAATCAGCTGTTAACTCAATTTGATCGTTTTTAAAATTGAAGACATAAACATTAAACCATTTACTATGGGTTCGGATCAACTTTGTCAAATTTAGTGCATTTTAATACATGTTTGACTGTTAAAGACATACCTGGTTACGCTGTTCTTGTGTGGTTAATTTATTATAAGTGTGCTTGCATGCATATTATTATTAATATAAATAATATATTATTTATAATGCATGTATATAGTTCTTAGCCAGAATAAATGAGACATGAAATCATTTTTTCTATAAAGCGCCATATTCTAAAAATGCAAGTATTAGTAAAATAATCTTTAAATAAATCTTTATACGCGAGTATAATATATACAATAAACTGCAAATTTCAAACCTGATTAATGTGTAATATATATGTGTGTAATTAATATTAGACCATTTTCAAATAGCAGTAATTATGAGATGGATCAGACGAGGTATTTTCTAAACAGGTACTTTATTGATGCTTGACAAAGAGGTGAATTATTTTCATGAGATACAGAAACATTTTGAAAGGAATACAATTACAGTATGTCACATTTCAGCTCCACTGCATGAGTACCATAGTAAACATGGTAACCCTCACATCCCATCCTTTAAAGACAAATTAAATTAGACAAATACAAAAAAAATGGCACTGTGGTTGACTTTAGATTTCAGTTTTGTGTTGAATAGTTTAACACCGACTGTAATTCTGCATTTTAGCAGTAGTAGTAAACTCATGAGCTACAGATCCCAGATAACACTGAATTACAACATGCTACAAAAAACAACTTAAGAGTCAGTGTGCAGGAATGACATAATAAAATACTGAATGTTAGAAAACAATGTCTGTGGAAATACTGAACGAAATGATGGCAAAGAAATACAACCTTTTCAGTAAGAGTCGATTCTAAGACCTTTTAGGATTTAATAATGTAACAAACAAACACTGTAATCTGCAACATACTATCACTGTGACCTCACGACTGTTGTTGAGTTCATCTGATAAATAACCAACGGCTCTCCATTCTTAACATGACGTGTTTACAGTATGAAAACATCAGAAATGTGACACATGAGCACTTCCTCCGTTCAGATGTGACTTGGTACCATTGGTTGAGGACTGTCAAAATGTCAAACACACACACACACACACATCTGCAGTATGTGAATTAACACTTGTGGAATAGCCACAAAATAATTCAATTCAAGCGAATCAGCATTTGTGTGTACTTGAGGAAAAACCTCCATAGACGTCAGACTCGTATTTCAACACAAAATCAAAAGAATCAATCAGAATTTGAAGGGAATGTGATTAAAAATCATGACATCGATCTAACAATAGAGGAACATCTCTCAAAGATTCAAAAGTTAAGATTCACAATCTAATCAACACGGTATTAAAGATTCAATTGTAGTTCATAAATCCAAGATCTGACATGTATTTGTTTGAAATGATGAATACTGCAGATGAGTGTGGAGCTCAGCAGAAGAGACCCATGATGCTCGTGGCTAATTCTTCACGTTTACTGAGTCCGCAGCTGATAGTCTGCAAAGACAGAAGGAAATGAGCGACGCTTAATTAAATGCACAGAACGACAGGAAACACGGGAGGAAAGTTAATTGTGACAGCTGAACTTTCTCTCTCCACCCATCAAAACACAATCAAAAACGCCATCAATCAAGAAGACTGAGACATCAGTTCACGAAATGAACTTACATGAGGATTATAAACAGATGCTGGAAGCAGTCATGATAAAATACCCAGCACTTCTAGAGGAAGACCGTTAACCGGAGTTAACACGATTGTAGCAGATTTAGCAACAGTTTTGCAATATGTGCATTTGGTACTTTGTACATGGCTTTTACATTTCTTGTCATTAGACTAGTTTCACAACCCTGAGAACAAAGACAAAGAGGCTTTAATAGTGTTTCAGATTTCAACTGTGAATCGGTTACAAATGTCCGTTTTAATTGATTTCATTGATTCAATGATTTGTTTGACATGCAGAATTCGTCTAATAAATTCATCTTCAAGATGTCAAAAATAGATGCACTATAAAAAAATAAAATAAATGTGTAAACATAACACAGAAACAAAATATTTTTGTATATAAAATGACATTTCTGTAATAATTGTTCATTTAGTAAAATAAAAATAAAAAATTATATGCTTTAAAAACTTTTTATTTAGTAATTTGTTATTTATTTTTACTATTTATAAGCTACAGAAAAAAAACGTTCAGAGCAAACTCTAAAGATAATTAAAAAAATGATGTACATCATTTATAATAATAATCTATTATCTAATAATCTAATGATCTATTAATCTGTCTAGAAATGACATACAATTCAATATAACAATTGAATATACATTTATAGAATAACTATATATTTTTACATTTTATATAACAAATATTTATATTTAAACTACTAACATAATTATTGTTTTTGTAATTTTTATTATCATTATTTAATTAGCTACAATGAATCCCAGGTTAAAAAATATGGTTATAAGTAAACACATACAGAAAATAAAAAATAATAATAGTAGTAGTAACAATAATAGGATAAATATAATATAAAAATACATACAAATGTAACTCTGACTACTTAATGTGTGTAAAACTTATTGAGCTCTCGGCTGTAATGATACACACAGTGTCAAAGTTCAAAATGCGAGTTCAGAGAAAGAAAGTCTCCTACAACATCATGCACCACACACTGTACCAGCGTTTCTAATTTTATCGGGGTTTCACCATCTTGCACGCGTCTGTCCCAAACATCCTCTTTTCACAGAACAATTTCACCTCCGCATTTAATACCAATCTCCCGTCATTCTGCACATTGCAGGTATTTGGCAACAATTAAGCAACAATTTTCTCTGAAAAACAATGACAAAAATAGAGAAAGAGAGAAGAGAGGATGAGAAAGAGGATGAGAGAGTGTTTTACCTCCATTTTGGGTGATGTATCGCACCCACGGCAGGGCCTGATAGCCGCTCTTCTCAATGATCTTCAGGTAACGCACCTGTCAAAACACACACGTTCATGCAATGCATTGTGGGTGAATTCATTTAACCAAACCTGCTAAAGGCCTCCAACACAATGGAAATAACAACACATTCAAGGAATACAAAAAGAGTTTGTTTGGCCTTTGGTTTTGTGTAGGGATGCACCGATATTTATCGGACGATTTTTCCTTAATTTACAACCGTCGGCATATCGGCTATATAAGGAAAAAGACCGATATAACAAACCAATTGTTTACTAATTAACTGCGTGAAGGCACTGAGCTGTATAATGTCTGTTGCATAATGCATGTCTTCACTTTAGTGTTAATCAAATAACAAAAGATGAAAGATTGCACACTATTCTTGACTAAATATCTTTTGTAGCTTTCAGAAATGTAGTAGACCTCAGGATCAAATCTTTTCCGATATTTAATTTTATTGCATCCTTTTTTTAAATCATAATAAAGTCTGTTACTATAAAAGTATATATACTATTCATATGCATTTAATTTATACAGTGGTGTTATTTTACATTACTTTATGAAACTGAAAACTGTTAAACCTACCTAAAAAGCGCTGTTTATTTAAATAAATATAATATAAATATGCATTTATGTTAAATGGATCCAATCCATGCTCATTAAAAATTATTCGATGATGCAGCAATAAAACTGCTAGTATAATTAAATGCAGAAGATTTTGAACTGATACTATCTATTTTGATGCCAAAATTTCAAATAAGACAAATATCGGTTTCGGTATCGGCCGATAAATGTTTGTTAAAATCAATATCGGTCCCAAAAAATCCTATTGGGGCATCCCTAGTTTTGTGTAAATTAAATGCCACTTTAAAACTGTCTTCCAAAGCACAATGCATCTTTATTGTGCCAAAAAGAGAAAGAACGACAAATGATTATTGCATTTTAGCATGCAACAAAAAGGGGCTTTGAACAGACTCAACCAAGAATATTTGTGGAATATCATGCAATGGCAACAGCATCCCAGGCTTGTGATATCTATACATCATTTTGCATTAGCTTCATGTCAGGTCCACGTGGGCATCTGATGGTAAATCTGAGCGCAGCCTGGGAAAGTGGCAGAGTTTGACACCGCGAGCGGAAGCGCATGAAGAAGTGAGATTGGGGAAATGGCACCTTTCAGTGGTGAACGCTATTGAGTCACTCGTTGTGTTCATACGGGCCTTGCATCACTACACAAGCTTTTGCACAACCGCTCCAAACATGCTGAAAGAGCACAATCATGTTTTGAAAGAGGCCACAGATAAACCTGATACTCAGAATTAGAGGTGAAAAGTGTTGTTGTTGTTTTTTTTTACCCATGGACGAATTTTTCGCTGGTTTCTAATGGGTTCGATTCCCTATAGACTTTTAGTGTATGTTGCTCTACGTTAAACAACTTGACTGTTAAATTGTGGTTTATATGATTGGAGAAAAAGCATTTTAAAGCAAATACATAATCAAGATTATAAAACAAATTTTTTAAATAAATTTTTTTTAACAACTACATTGATGTAAATTTGCATTTCTGTGATTGGAAAAAAGTAATAGTTGCAGAGCGAATACATAATGAAGATAATAATACAGATTTTATATATATATATATATATATATATATATATATATATATATATATATATATATATATATATATATATACATACATACACACAAATTATTAAACTATCAATAATATTTGATTTGAAATTTTTATCAGTTTTAACCGTAACTGATTGCATAATAATACAATTTCATGTATATATTTAATAATAATGTATAATTATGGTACTAAAACTAATATATATATATATATATATATATATATATATATATATATATATATATATATATATATATATATATATATATATATATATATATATATAAACACACACACACACACATTTTACAATATGATTGGAATATAATACATTTATAATATACAGTCTTAAAATCTCAATAAAGAGTAATAACAATGATTTACCATAATAACATAATTGTTATAATAATTTTAATAAACCAAAAGCACTTCGAACGCACCTCTCTGTCTAAATCGATGAGTAACGTTTGAAAGAACAATGAAAAACACGGGTGGAAGGAGCGGTAGGTGTGTTTGGGAATGTTTTTGGAAACTCTCTTTATTTTTGTAATTCCATTTGATGTCGCTAGTCACCTTTAAACGTCTCCCGAGCGCAGGGTGGACATTTACGGCGTGAGGAATTACAGTCCTCCTGTCCAGCAGCTCTGTGTTTGTTGATTTTTCTAATCATGGACTCTATTCTCTGAGAAAACCTCCCTGTCTAAATGCACAGAAATAGCAGATGTAAGATGCAAAATAGGCTTACGCAGAACAAGAGATGTATTCTAGGTATCAATACAGATTTTCAGACAAGGACAACCCTGCCGTCGTTATTTTGGGAAGGCCGCGTCCTGGCGTCCGTGGGCCGGTAATGTGCCACTCTTGGGTGCAGCTCACACAAACTTACCAGGCCACCATCGGCGTCCGCCCTGGCGAGACGTCCAGACTGTAAAGATCTAAACGCAGTGCCATCTGCGCGACGCTTGTTGTGAGTAAATGTAGCGATTCGGGCTTGTCGGGTTGCGTTTATGTCATGCTCTGGTTTAGCCCTTCATGAACTCCAGTGTATATTTGTAGCTGGATGAAGTCCAGTGTCAGTGAGGACGCTGGACGCGTGGGCAGTCCTGAGATGTGCGTGGTCACCGCTCTCTCATTAGCATGCGGCGTGAGCTCACAGTCAGACAGACAGGCAGACACGCACAAACATAAATGTGCACAGCTGCTGACTCAGCTCTTTACAGGCATCATTCCTTCACTATGCACACACAAGCAAACAAATACACAGGAGGGATGTTGCTGAAACACAGCGGTTTAGTGTTTTTAGAACGATAATGAGATGGAAAAACATGCATCATGATAAAAAATATTAAAACCTAATGTTGACGTTAGAAAAACATGAGAATAAGCTAACAATGGTGCAACTGCTGTGCAAAAGTTTGGGGTCAGGAAGATTTGTGTTTTTTTTTTTGAGAGATAAATTAACACTCATTCAGCAAGGATGCATTTAAATGACCAAAAGTGATAGTAAAGACATTTATGACATTAGAAAAGAATTTGATTTGAACTTTCACTTAAACAAATAGTTGTTTTGATTTGTAGTAAAAAAAAAAAATTACTACTTTTTACTAATATTATTATTTTTTTTAAGATTTTAAAGAATTTTTACAGCATTGGTGAATGGAAGAGACTTAAAAAAAATTCAATTGATTCAATTTAGATTTGGATTATTTTGGATATATATCAGATACAGTACATGAAGGGAAAAAAAAATCTCTCAACTAATGCTGTATAATATACATGAGAGTAAGCTTTTTTCATTTTACTGACCAAAGCTGTAATTTTAGTGGTATTCAAATGCACTTAAGTGAATGAAATGACATGATAAAATATTGACTAAATTTAAAGCACAAGTAAAAAGACAAACAAACAAACAAACAAACAAACAAATGAACAGTTCCAAGGTTTCAGATTTTAAACTGGATAAAGTGGCAGCCCAATACATAAGACATTAAGGACATTGTAGAAATGTTCTTAAGAAGGCATTAAAATGTATTTTTATTTGTTATAATAGAAGTTTGCACCACTGGAAGCTTAAGTCTTCTACCAGATTCATCGAAAACTAATATACAATAAACAATTAATTAATAGAAAAACCAAAGGTAACATGATCTGATGGAGTCATATCCTAAATCTGTGTTTAAAAATTTACTATTTTTATTTTAGGCATATTTTATGGCAGTTTTCTTGACTTACTGCTAGTAAAAACATTTATAATGATCCTGAGAAATGTTGTGCCATGTGAAGAGCTCAAAGCTACAGCAGAGAAAGTTAAAGATTGTTTTGTGTTTTAAAAACCTTTGCCAAAATTACACGTCTACAAAGTCTGTGCCCTCGGAGGCTGACGGTGGAGAAACGCTCATTTACGAGATGATGCATGCTATACCTAATGACAGTGTGGGAAACACAACAATTATCAACAGAAAGCAACTTTAATTGGAGAAGTCGAGCACTTAGAGGATCGGAAAAACTTGCATGAGTTTCTTCAGAATATACACTAGTCCATAGTTTGGGATTAAGAATGTAATATGATGATTTGCTGCTCAATTATACATTTTTAACAGTATTATCCACATTTTATTTTTTCAGGATTCTTTGATGCATATAAAGTTCAAAAGAACCGCATTTATTTGCAATAGAAAACTTCTGTAACATTATAAACGTCTTTAAATGTTACTTTCGATCAATTTAATGCATGAATAGATTTATTATATTTAATTTGAGATCGATCCTTTCAGCAACACGTCTGTGTTCAACATTGATAATAATCAGAAATGTTATTTGCGGTATATTATAATGATTTCTAAAGATCATGTGACACTGGAGTAATTTACAGGAATTAACTACATTTTAAAATATATTCACAAGGAAAACCATTATTTCGAGAGTCTCTACTGCATTTTTTTTTTGCAAACATTTAAAACATTAAACATCAAACTGTTAACCAGTAGTGTAAAAATATAGCTGTTCCCGTTTACACATAAAACCAGAGCATGCTTAAAATCACACGCACGTGTCTGTGACTACAGAGGCCAGTGGTAATAATCCAAAAGGCCATGTTCAGACTGACCATTGCATCAGGATCTCGTCTTACACACACAAACACACAACCAAACCCTGGCCTGGTTCTGTGAGCGTGGGACTGGTGCTAATCGCAGCTTATCAAAGCCTTCCTGAGGTTGCAGCACCCAGACGCTTCTCTCACGGGAACCCAGCAGTCAACAACTTCCCCGTGGAGTCGAGTCCAGTTTTTGTGATGCACCTCTCACTGAAGCGGTCAGATGATAGTCTTGATTTATGGAAGAACTAACATGCATTTCACAGCACCAAAGCTGTAATCGTTTGCTCTTTTGATGTTCGGGGGAATCAAAACACCCACAAGACTGCTGGGAAGCAGATAAAAAGTGTCAGCGCTGAATGAAAACACCCAAAAAAATGGAGAGAGGAAATTTCTGAAGTTGTGCACTTAATTAGATCTGACACTCGACTGACTCTCCCCTCATCAGTTTTGCCCAAACATCCTCACTCTCAAGGGAAATTGAGTTTCAGATGATTTTATGTCATTAACGTCCATGTGGGCTGATGAAACTTACCATTATATGGAGGAAATCTTTTGTGTAAAACATTAAATTAGAGGTAATTTTATTGGAGTAGTTGTTTATGAATATCGGACCCGAGGTCGCACCGGGTTCAGCTGGAAAACTGCTGTTTCACTTTCAAGCTCTCTGTAATTTGCCCGAATCTTCTGATGTCACAGCAGTCAGGCTGTTATTTGAGTGTACGGACTGTGGATTTTACTGTCGATTGTCCGTCTGGTTTGTGGGTTAAAGACAAAAACAGCTCAATGTCAAACAATGTCAGAAGGAAATGCTGACAAATGACAGACCGGCTGCTTATGCTGCTCGCTTGGAAATGTGACAATGTAAAAGACAACATACTGAATAAATAAATCCTCACGTAGATGTTAAGTAAGGATTTCTTCCTGTATAATACCCCATTATACCATTTTTTTAAAACAATAGGTTTACATGCATACAGGTCTAAAACGCTTCCGTATTCTCAAAATACGCATCTCAAATGATTCATCCAAAGCAGTTCTAATGAGGCAATAATTGGGTCAAATAAAATCTCAAAAACAAGTAATCATGGTTTTATCCAACGAAACCGTTCAAATAAAATATATATATATTTTTAAGAAAATAATATAACAGCAATCATTTTAATTCACATTACTGTCAAATTAAAACACAATATTTATGGTTGCCTTTTTCCATTTTAAAATGTTAAACCATCAAACATTTAGATAAAAAAACTGCATCCGGGACATCAACGCTTTTCTTTTATTTACAAGCGCTTCTCATTACAAATTTGGAAAGACGTTTGGTGCATGTTGCATTTTCAAATGCACATTATATGCAACACAAATGGATGCAGATGCAGATAAAGTTCACGTAGAAAAGCATTTACTGTGAACCAACACTGGTTTAAGAGCTGCTCACGTGTAAATGAACACAAATTGCTACGATTAACTCTTAAAGACACAGTGCATTTTTTTTTTATTAAATCACAGCCTTTGTGAGTTGCTAATAGCACTAAGCCATATCTTTATTGTGGTTTCATTTCATTTAGCCATGCAGCCATTCCTGCTGGACGATTCAACAGATGAAAACGCTAACTGAAGGAGGGACGAGAGCCATATTTAGGCTCCAGAAGAGTCTAGCAGGACTCGTATGGTTATTATAAGAGAGAATGAATGCATGCAAACTGAACCAACAACAAATGAAACAAACAGATTTCTGCAAAAGGAACATCAACAAATCATGTTAACGAAAAAAAAAGCATGGTTTTGAAACCAGCGAGAGTTCGATCCAAAGCTGCAGTGCACAACATCTGTTTGAGAATCATTCCCAGATCCACAAACATCAGTTTCCACAAACACATCCCACAGCTCAACTGTGTCCCGTCCAGTTTACTGCTGCTCTTTCCACCTTTATAAACTGCTGAGACCTGAGAAACACACACACTCCACTGACCATAACAAATAAACACAGCGTCTGCTAAAACACAAGATTCAGCAGCGGGAGCGGGAGCTGTGCTTCTGTTCTGTCTGTCCTGGATTTGACTGACCGCCAGCGTCTGGATCGGGCCGCAACACACACACACACACACAACTTTAACCGTTTATTCTGACGCAACATGATTAAACCTGCGGTCCGGTACGAGACACATGATAACTTAACGGGGACAAAAAAGAAGATATTGTTCAAGAATGTTTCATCTGTTGACTTTCACGGTTTAGACAAAAACAAAAAAAATACTAAATTCAAATGATCTTCTTTTATGATCTGCAGAAGTAAGAAATCATAGAGGTTTGGAATGAGATGAGTGAGTAAATGATGACAGAATTAATGTTTGTGGGTGTACAGATTCGGATTTTATGACTTTTAATGTAAACACCAGAAGATTTATTGGTTCCATCAACCCACAGAGCTTGTGCTATTTTTATTTTTTAATTAAAAAAATTAAAATAATTATATATATAAAATGTAAATATTTTATAAATATTTGTCTGAGATACAACTTTTTTTAAATCTGGAATCTGAGGGTGTAAAAAAGTCTTAATACTGAGTAAATCATCGTTAAAGTTGTCCAAATTAATTCTTAGCAATGCATACTGCTAATCAAAAATTAAGTATTATATATTTACGGTAGGAAATTAACAAAATATCTTCATGGAACATGATCTTTCCTTAATATCCTCATGATTTTTGGCATAAAAGAAAAATCGATAATATTGACCAATCCTAAAAATAAAATAAAATTATACCGCATCGACTAAAAACTCAAGGTTTTGTGGTTCAAGGTCACATATAACCTTTATATTCAATTTTCATTCTAATATTAGGTTAAGTTTTAGTACTTTTGATGTGTTTGTTATTTTATTACTTTTTGTAAATATTTATCTTTAATTTACTTTTATTCAATTTTTAATTTTAGTAATCGTTTTCTTGGCTTAAATGTACTTCTCATTTAAATTTTTCCTCGAATATTTATATATTTTCTGGTATTTCAGCATCATTTCTATAATCAAAAACCTTTTTTAATAGTTATATAAGTAGCTAAAGATAAAAGCACTAGAGTAAATGCCGTTTTTTAATTTTCATGAGTGAAGATGAGACGATGGTGGACAAATGCACATCGCACTTTCACAACACATTTAACAGCCTTCTGTCATCAGGAATCTTCATCAAAATGTTGATTATAATAAATAAACAAGTTCTTATTAATATTTTCTTCTTCCATGAAGATATGTGATGTTAATTGCATTGAAGAGCACTTTCTGTTAATGGGATTCCAGCTTCTTTTAATAAATTGTTCACAGAATATTAATGAAGGGGAATGTTTGCTCAAAAGCTCTGAATTTAACTTCATATTGTGTGATTTGCTCATATTAAGCTTTCAACACTGCAGACATGAGCTGTCAGTGTACAAATGCTTAAAAAGTACAGATTTATACCACCATCTATTGGTGACAAAGCAAAGAGCACACATCAGATCTGCCATGACCTGAGGAACAGGTGTTCAACAGCCGAAAAAATACAAAACCATCAAACAAACAGTCAACAGCGCCCCCTTTTGACAAAAAACAGGAAGTGCTATTAAAATGACAAGAAAAATCTGCTCTGGTAAAACAGACTCATCTGAAACTGAGACAGCTCTTACATATACTACTCATGTACAGATTTAATTAAGATTCAGTAATTTTTATTAAAGGCAGAGTTAAAGTAATTCATCAGAAGGATGTTGCTTTAATATTATGGCATGCTTTTTGAATTCACACCATAATACAGAAGCTACTTTTTAAGTAACATATTATTTAATCTATTTATTGACAAATGCAACTGTAAACCTCTCCGATCCACCAATCCTAGTTAGGCTGGTTTACATCAGGGTTATTATTATTATTGTGTTAAGTAAAACTAGAACTAAAACTATTAAAACATTCTGGTTAATCAAAGTAAAATAAAAAAGTAATATGAAACGGAAAACCTAAACTTATTTCAGTTTTTTACCAAAGGTAGCATTTTCAAAATTTCATTTTAAAGACATTAAAATTACTAACTGCAAATAATAAAAATAATAATTATATATATATATATATATATATATATATATATATATATATATATATTTTTTTTTTTTTTTTTTTTTTTTTATAAAAATAAACCTAAACCTAGTATTTTTTAGTAAAAAAAAAAAAAAAAAAAGTATATGACAAAAGCCCATAACAAAATAACTAAAATGTAAATAAATAAATAAAAGGTAGAACTAAAAGTATAAAATAAAAGCTAATTCAAAACTAATTGGTATGTAAAAAATACTAGAATAATACCAGCTCATGCCTAAATAGCAAAAAAGCAATGCAACAAAACTTTCATAACTAAAGATAAACAAAAAAAAGTTGAACTGCAAGCCACACTTTGTAATAAAAGTATCAGTTAGTCACCTGTATACCAGAGGTGGTGAAATATGGGATCTCAAACTTGACACTGATTGGTGGTTTTCCCTCCTTGTCCTCCGCCTCAACGCTGGGCAGCCCAAAATGAGCCCTCATCAGGTACTCCTTCCCTCCCTAAAACAGAGAGAACACACTTGTTAGCCTCTGCTAACATGACTCCCACTCTTTTAGCTCCTAGATTTATCATCATGATTGAACCGTGATGTTTTCTTACAGGGAAAGATTTGATGGACCAAACGATCTCGCTGTTCTCCGGCACCCACTTGACGCTGCCCACCGTGGTCTTAAACTTGGGCGAGTCTGCGTCCGTCGGGACTGGGATGTGGATCTCCACGTTGTTGGCAGTCGAGCGCCGCTTGAACTGAGACTTGGCCTACGGTAAAACAGAGGGTCAATATAGATGATCTGTGGAAAACTCAAACCGAAGTTCACGGGGATGGACGTGTTCTCACTTTGATCATGTACTCGATTCTGCTGTGTGAATGCTTCTCGATCACAGACTCGATCCAGATCAGAGGCTTCACCTGTTCACACAGAAAACCAAATCCCATCAGAACCAAACCCCAGACAACAGCAAACGACAAGTAGAAATTGACCAGTGCTTTTTTAGTATTAATAAATACTTTTCATAATGTTTTGCAATAGCATATTTTATTATATAATAGTTTGAATTTGCATATTTTTAATTAATTGTAGTTACATTTTTATAATTGTATGTTCCTTTGCCATTGACATTGCTATTATGTTATTTTATGTAAATTATTTTAAGACATTTTTATAACTTTTTTTTTATCTGATTCTTTACAGTATTTTTTAAAAATAAATAAATGTATTATTTATTTACAATATTCTTATTTAGGTTTAACTGGCTCAACTTTAGTTTAAATTTATTTTATTTTCAGTTAGTAATTTTAGTGCTTTAAACTAAAATTAGAACATTTGTATTTTTATATTATTATATCATTATATTTCAGTATGTATTTGTATAATATATAATATATTTATATATTATATTTGTACCCTTAAAATTAAATATTTAAATATGAATAATATTAATATTAAATATTAATAATATTAAAATATTAATATTTTAAGTAGGTTAATTTATATATTTCTAATTATATTATAGTATATTTTATTTAGTAGTAGTTAACAATATTACCCTAGAATTTATTTAAAGGGGAAATCGGAGGCAAAATTCACTTTTATATGATGTTTGCACAGAATGTGTCTTAGCAATGTGTGGACACAACCACTCCACAATGAAAAATACATTGAGGAATTTATGTGACAGACATTTCATGAAGACCTTAAAGAATGATATCATCTTGTGGAAAATGGGCATCCGGTTTAGTTAGTATGAATGAGTTTAGACCCTCACGTGTGTGTTGAGGCGGTAGGACATCAGCTCAAACTCTCCGTCTGGAGGGATGAAGGAGATCGTGCGATCGTTCTCGAATCGAGACAGACGCACACACTGATGAAACTTCACATCCTCCAGCTCCACAGACTTACTCTTCCCACCTGAAGAAGAGAGACAGCTACAACACCACACCTCAGGAGTACTTCAGCACACAGATGAGCTCAAAACCAACACACAAGAAACTCCAGTTCTTTAACCATCCATATGGGGACTAAAAGATTTAGGAAGTAGACTCACGGCCGGTGTTCTCAAACAGAACCTTGTCATTCAGACCCAAACGCAGCTCTGGCATTCCTGAGAGGAACACTCTCATCTTAATGGAGCCCACGATCTCGCTGCGGAGGACGTTACCGTTCGCGCTGACCTGCAGAGAAATCAGCAGCCATCAATCAGTCGTGACAATCACATAGAGACAAATACTCAATCAATCAAAACAAACAAACAGAATTCAGTCTAAAAACTGTCCATTTGAATGCGTAAAATAAACACACTTATATTCTAGATGACAAAGTATAAATAAAGCAAGAGTAACACTCATTTTACACACAGCACACGGAGAAAATGACATGAATATGACAGTGGGTGAATGCATAAAGCGATATTTGGCATTTTTATATCTTTTAAAACATCGTGCATTTATTACAATTTGAAAGTAACAACTAATATTAAATATAATAAAAAAAAAAAAATACCGTATTTTCCGGACTATAAGTCACACTTTTTTTCATAGTTTGGCTGGTCCTGCAACTTATAGTCAGGTGCGACTTATTCATCAAAATAAATTTGACATGAACCAAGAGTTCACATTACCGTCTCCAGCCGCCAGAGGGCGCTCTATGCTGCTCAGTGCTGCTGTAGTCTACACTGAAGACATAGAGCGCCCTCTGGTGGCTGGAGACGGTAATGTTTTCTTTTGGTTCTTTGTTCTAAATAAACTCGATTTATAGTCCAGTGCGACTTGTAGTCAGAAAAATATGGTATCTGTCGGTCGAAGTTGAATTTAATACCTTTTACTACTTTTTTTAATACCTTCAAAATATTTTTTTATATCAGCTGCAACTGTAGGGGCGTACATTAAATATCTTTCCAAATGGAATAACATATTGCATCACAATGTAACGAGGTCATCATAACTTAACATCAACACTGGACTCAGAAACTGTCCAGAGAGATAAGAACTGGAATAAAGACAGAAGAGGAAGGAGACATCTTCTTCATAGATCATCAGTCAGTAAGTCTGATGTGTGAGCAATCTCAAAAAAGAGGAGGCCGTGAAGTAAGCAGTAAGCACAGGTGTTATTAAAATAAATTCATAGATTATAGATTAATCAAGATGTCACAATGGGCCTTTGTCCATAGTTTTTTAATCAAAGTCAAAAAGTAACAATTGCTTAACAATGTTGGACATTTGAATGAACAGCTACGCATCAATATTTAAACCAAATTTCCAAGTGGTACAATTTGGGCCTTGAAAAATAAAAAAGGAAGCAACCAGATAATAATAAAGTGCAACTTTACACTGTAATTATGTACCGTATTTTCCGGACTATTAGTCGCACTTTTTTTCATAGTTTGGCTGGTTCTGCGACTTATAGTCAGGTGCAATTTATTTATCAAAATTAATTTGACATGAACCAAGAGAAATGAACCAAGAGAAAACATTACCAGCCACCAGAGGGCGCTCTATGCTGCTCAATTCTCCTGTAGTCTACACTGAAGACACAGAGCGCCCTCTAGCGGCTGGAGACGGTAATGTTTTCTCTTGGTTCTAAATAAATGCGACTTATAATCCAAAAAATATGGTAAGTATGTGACAGATTTCACTGCCTGTAACACTGGGCCTATGTTGACCTGTCATTGGCATGTCTACTCATTTGGCCCAGAATAAAGTGCCTTATTAATAAAGTGCAGAATATCTTGTAGACTATACGCCATCCACCAATCGGTTCTCTGCAAACACACTTCCCTATACAACCTCCACTTTAGATTACAACTTACTTACAAATCCCCCTTTGAAATGCTGGATACAGCCAGGCTCTCTGAATGCCAGATACGGGTGATTCAGATCTCTAACATTATACATTTTAAATGATCAAAGATACACATAGGAGATGTTAAATTCATTGTGCTAGATAGGGTACTTGCAACAGTAGGTTAACAATTGACAAATAACGATCAAACTAACTTACACAACCAAGGGAACTAACAAAAGGCAAAGTTGCTTGGCTCATCTCCGTCCTTAAACGCTCGGCCTGGACTCTTTCGGTAAAGGGTTAAAGCTTTCATAATAACAGCAGGTTGATCACCTCACACCACAGAAGCACAATGACATGGATGTGGCCGCGTCCTGACCTTCGTGATGGATTCCTGTGTTTATTATGAGCTCGTCTAGAGACATTTGAGAAACGTGGTGCTTCTAAACACATACCAGGAGGTTGACAGACTCGATGACGTCCAGGAAAACCTCGTTCTTCCTGTACTTGATGCCCTCGGACCTCCAGGAGACGGCGTTGGTGACCGTAGCAGGGGGCCGAGGAGCGCCCGTGTCCAGCTTGTGACCTTCCTGCGTGATGTATCTGTGAAAAATAAACACTTTCCATCAGTATTACATCTGCTGGGTCAGTTATTTTTGGAAACAAAACAGACTTTTAAATGAACGTCCGTCACACGGTTTGAGGGCAAGTGAACAGAGCTGATAAAAATGGCTCATAAAAGGAAATCAAACATGCACTTACTCCTGGAGGATCTTGCTGTCAGTTGTTTGCGGGTATCCAAAGTCCATGAGTTCATCCAGCAGCTCGTAGATTATGACAAAGTTATCTCTGATGCTCTCCTCCTCCAGCTCCTTAAAGTATTCAGAGAAAACCTGGAAGACAGACACATCAAACACCTGCTGTGATCCTGAAACGTATGCAGCGATAAACCTATATATACATATAATTATTAGTTATGATTCAATAAGATGAGCTTCCTCAACCAGAAGTTTACATTTTTATTATAAAGTACCTGAATAATTTTGTAGAGGAAGGAGAAAACCAAGGAGACGCAAGCATTCTTTTTGGATGTTGCAACAACTGTTAATTATCGAGTTAAGAGACAAAAGATGCTTAAAAGAAGCAATAAACCAATACAATGATTTAACAAAAATATTGTAAAGTGATTCTAAGTAAGTAAGTAAGTAAGTAAGTAATAAAATACTACAGTGATCAGCCTTTTATTCAGCAGCCATTATATTTGATACATCAGCCATGATATTTTAATTATTTGATTTTTAATTCATTTAATTTATTAAGAATTAATTTTACTTGCTAAATGCTAAGACTAATACCAATTAAAATCATTGATACTAATTATAGCAATAAAGCAATCTAATTAATTAGTGTCATTTTTATGACCGTTTTGTAAGTTTATAATGTGGCTCATCCAGTAAAATAATTAAATAATTAGTTAAGACATCCTTGATTATAGCAAAACTCATAATCGTGATTATTTCAGTCAATATTGCGATATTCATCAACATGCATTTATTTAACTCATCTTTTTAAAAGTTGATATCCTTGAATTGTAAATATAACTAAATTGAAAAACATATAAAAAATAAAAATAAAGAACTTTTTACAATCTTTATTTTTTCTTTTTGTAATATCGTCTTTATAGCGATATTAGAAAATGATAAAAAATTATCAGATCCAAGATCAAATCATTACATTAAATCAATTTGATTTGAAGTGCAAAAAAAAAAAAAAGTTATAAACTACTTTTTTAGGGAACAAATGATCTGGGAACCCTGTGAATTATAGCAAATCAAGTTAAACAAGTCCTTTACAATGGAATAATATAAAACTATAGTGTCGATTCATTTTTTTTTTTCATCCAGAAAAATTATTAAATAATTGGTTAATAGATCTCCTTGATTTAAGCAAAACTCAGAATCATGATTATTTCAGTCAATATTGCAACATGCATTTATTGAAATGTGAAATAGTGTTGACTCATTTTATTTCAGTTTCAATGTTAAGTTTTGAGTCAACAAAATCCTTTTTATGGTTCTAGTTTTAGATAACTACAAAAACCTCAGAGCTCAAAGTAGGTTTTCTCTATGTAGAAAATGAGTGGGATGTTTAGTTCTAGAACTCTATATGGTTTGGAGGATACGGTACAGGTTATTGTGTTTGATCCACATGAAGCGAACTCCCCCGTGAGCCAGGATGGGCGACAGCGTTCCCTCCTCCTCTTTATCCATCAGCAGGGTCATGAAGTGCTCGATCTCGGACATGTCCACATCACCGCGGTAATTACGACAGATCAGCACCTGGAACACACACACACACACACACACACACACACACACACACACAAACAAACACACACACACACACGACCAATTTAAAATCCACTGACTCCATTTCCAACATCTGCTGACATGTTGACATACAATAACATTTATTCAAGTTATGATTATTACATACAACTAGAAGTGCTTTAAAAAAGCGAAATGTGAATTATATCCTATTAAATATACTAAAGCACAAGGATTAAGTCAAACTAAAGAATGACAACAATAATTGACTTTTGACTGACAGTTACAAAATTAACATCCGTTAATAATAAACAATAGTTGTTTTAAAACAAAACTAAATACGAATCTAGATGTCTAAATCCCCTCAGAGTTTTCAGACCAAAATAAATATTTTGATATTTTTTTATTAAAAATGACTTTAGTTTGTGTTTACGCTGATGTTTGCTGTGGTTTAGCTTTAGCCTGCTGTGCTAGTGAACCGTTATCTTACCTTCCCCTTCAGATCTAACACATAAACAGCGCTGGCCGACATATTTGCGCCTTTTCGACCGCTTTTACCGTTGATCTACAGAAGTCCACTCACTTCAGGCGCATTTGTTTGTTTAATAAAGAGCTGTCATGCGATTTAGATGCTCAGAGAAGCTCCAACATCATAAAATAGCGGATGGAGAGATTTTGAGGAACTAACCGGGTGGCGCTGCAGCGGTGCGAGTGTGGGACTGTAGCGCCACCTGCCGCAGTGGACGAACGAGAGAACTGCAGCTGCACCACAGTATTTATATTATTATTATTAATCCATTAAACACGAGCAATTTAAGTTCAACAGTTCTTATAAATAGATTATGCTTTAAAAAGGACTATGTGACCGTACATGTTCGAGTCTCTATCGATGTATATAACACGTTTCACTTGTGACTGCACTGATAAAGCAAGATCATTGCTAGAAAAAAAACAAGTAGCTACTTTTTTAATTGTAAATGCATTCAAATTCATGATATTCTTCAATCTCTTAACCTTTAGCAAAACCTTTAACTTTTAACCAAGGCTCGTGATATGCTTTATGAATGTGAAATATTTATATGTTTAATTTAAAAATAAAACAATGAAAAATGCACGTTGCTTGAAATTGAATAAATGTAGCCTAAACTACAATTAATATAACTTTTTATTATTATTATTAAGTTTAACTGGATGTACAAACTAAAAAACTAAAATAAAATAAAATTACAAAATCACAAAAAATGACTTAAAATTTAACACAATACATAAAAATAATTCAAAATATTTATAACAACTTTTATAAATATTTATAAAATGAGTATCTTGATTATACTAAAACACCACTGGCCATTATGTGGAATTTATTTATCTAAAAATATTTGTAAAAATATTTGCATGTTGCATTATGTTATGTCATATCACAGAATATAAAACTAACAAAACTGAAGCCCATCTTACTTTACAGGGATAGATGCTCCAAAAATCAAAGTCCTCTCATCATTTACTGACCCTTAAGTTGTTTAAAAACAATAAAACTATTTTATTTAATGAGAAACTAAATAAATGCTTGATGAAAGGCTGAGCTTTTCCATAAAATAACAAATAAATGGTGATCAGAGCCAGTTCATGTTTGTGTGTACTGTTCCTTTAAGAGTGTGAACTAATGAACTCAGATCAGAGGTCTGTAGTTTTTAATGTAATATTGGCCAATATGTTCTTGATGCCAGAATTTTTATGCTGAGCTGTAAAATGTGGAATATGATGGAATGTGACACTGAGCTCCTGGAATTCTGGAATGTCATTTAGTTTTCCTCCAAGTCCTGTTCCAGTCATCTTACTGCTTCACATAAACAAAGCATTCCAGACTGAAGTTCTATTTCTGTGATACATTATTATTTAAAAAGAATGAGAACAAAAAATAGATGGTTTTCAAAAGCAGCAGCCGTTTTAGATCACTGCAATAAAACCTAAAACATTTACACACATTTCCAGCTAATTTACATATTTGGTTGAACTATTCCCTTAAGAAAGTAAATATGGTGCATTTTGATTTCATGCTAACTTTTTCTGTATTTTTAATCTGTGTTTTATTTAAATATGTAACAGAGTCACTTCATTTAAGATAAGATCAGCTTTCTTATAATAACCGTCTCACACTGGTATAGTGAAATTACATTCAGTTCTTTTGCATTATGTCAGAATCCTTCGAGGTCTGATGTATTTGGCTGAAGACATCTGCCAGACCTCATCAGAGGCATCACAATCAAATCTCATGACTTACACATCCAGCTAATGTAATATGAACTCTTGTGCCGTTCTCAATGAGTGACTCACAGTCTACAGCAGGACCACAACGACCTCCACAACCCCTTAAAAGGGTTTATCTAGACTGTCAAACACTTTCAGGTTTTTCCAGATTTAATCTGCGTGTGTCTGTCTCTCTCCTCCCTGAGGTCTCTGACGGCTCGATCTGTCTCTTTATGGCTCTTTGGCACATTTCAGCGGGTCTCTCAGTAACGACCCTCTAAAGACGGCTTAACTTAATGCTGTCTGATTTAGTCTTCTGCTATTAGAAGCTCTCCAAAATTTACCATGTTAACCAAAGTCTCTGTCAAAACAACATTTACTATAAAATCAGCATCAGTTTATATGAGTTCTAAATTTGTCTGTAATTTTATTTATTTAGGACATTTATCACCAATAAAATAAAATAAAATAAATAAATAAATAAATAAATAAATATTATTATTACTTTTATTTTTCGAAACTCTCAATACTATGGCATTTATTTATTTATTTATGTATTTGTTTATTTTCGCAAGAGAGGAAATAATGCAATTTCAGTCATTCTAAAATTCAGGTTTACAAAGGAAGTCTTTAATGCTCAACAAAGCTGCATTTAAATGATCAGAAATATATATAAAAAACCATAATATTGTGAAATAATAATATAATTTAAAATAATTGTTTTCTATGTGAATGTAATGTAAAATGTAATTTATTCCTGTGACGCAAAGCTGAATTTTCAGCATCATGATTGAATCCAGTCTGCTTCGTATTTTGGTGAAATCTGTCAAACATGTATATTTTCAGGATTTTTTGATGAACATAAAGTTTAAAAGAACAGAATTTATTTGAAATAAAAATCTTCTGTAATTATATAAATGCCTTTAATGTCACTTTTGATCAATTTAATGCATACTTGATTAATAAAATATTCATTTATTTTAAAACAAATCTCTGAATGCCACATATACTGCCTTGTATTTTAGGTATTTTCAAATACTACTGCATCTTCTTAATGAGTGTCACGGGTCCTGAGATGCCAGAATAAATGAGTCTCACATTCTGAACATGTTATTAGCGGTGCTGGACTTAACGGACGGTCTTAAGTTGTTCCTCAGCCTTGAAGCAGTGACAGAGAAACACAATCACCCTTGAACTTTAAATGTTTGTGGATGAGGGATGTCGAGGATCTGAGGCTCCTCTGGTTTCAGTGGAAGCTCGTGAGCTCACAGATATAATAAGCTGCTGTTGAATGTGAAGCTTTAAACACATTCAACAACAACTTATAATGCAGTGCTTGTAGCTCGACTAAATGGAAGCTGCTTTAGATTTAAGCATCTGTCTGATGGATTGAGGACTAATAATGTGTGGAAGTAGCAGATGATTTAGTTATTTATGCATGTGCTATAGGTGACAGAAAGTATGGAAGGATTAAATGATTAAACTTGAACAGAAGCGATAACTAAACATAATGTGCCTGTCAGAGCTGTGCAGAGACCTTTCGAGGCCCAAAGTATAAAAGGTGCACATGGAACAAGACTTTAAATAGGGCTGTGCTCAAAGTATCAATGCATACATATTTTATTTAATTGCATTTAGCGCTTATTTTATTTCAAGTAACAAGAGTATTTTTTATGGTTTCAGTCCTAGTTTTTGTTGGCTGTAATAACCTTGAGTGTTTCTGGTGTTTATAGTCATGGAGTGTCTCAGGACCTCAGCTAGGCTCTTGACTCACAGCATCAAATCAGTCTATTCCCAAGGTGCCCAAATGCTTTTTGGGGTGTTTTACCATAATAGGGCATGAGGAGATATAGATGCACTTCCTGGGGGAGGATCTTTTTTCATTTCAGTGATACAACAACATTCTCTCTCTCTCTCTCTCTCTCTCTCTCTCTCTCTCTCTCTCGCTCCACTGTGTTTCTATCACTTGTCCTTCTTGCAGTCTTCTCAAATGTGTTTATTTAAATCAAGTAAACCTTGAGGAGATGCACTGTGTCTCCATGCAGAACACTACAGCATGCAACAATAACAGCAGGCAATAAATGTGCTTTCCTTCAAGATGCACGGAAGAAATTAAAGATTAAACAGTAAAATATACAAAACCAATGGGGTAAAAAAAAAAAAAAATATATATATATATATATATATATTTTTTTTTTTTTTTTTTTTTTTAAGACGTCTCTTCTGCTCACCAGGGCTGCATTTATTTGATAAAAAATACAGTGGAAACAGGAATGTTGTGAAATATTTAAAATATACTTAAAATACCTGTTTTCTATGTGAATGTGTTTTAAAATGTAATTTATTTATTTGATCAAAGCTGTATTTTCAGCATCATTCCTCCAGTCTTCTTCAGGAATCAGAATAATATGATGATTTGCTGCTCAAGAAACATGATTATTACATTCCTGATTATTATCAATGTTGAAAACAATTCGTATTTTTCTGTAAACTGTGATACATTTTATTTTTCAGGATTCTTTGATGAACAAAAAGTTCAGAAGAACAGCATTTATTTGAAATATAATCTTTTATAATATTATAAATGTATTTACTGTCACTTTCGATCATTTTAAAGCATCATTGCAGAATAAAAGTTTTAATTTATCTAAAAAAAAGTTTGAGCCTTTGTGTGTGTGTGTGTTTGTGTGTGTGTGTGTTTGTGTGTGTGTGTGTGTGTGTGTGTGTGTGTGTGTATATATAAGCTACTGAACCTCTAAGCAATGAAATGTTTGATCATGAGACACTAGTTCTGGAGCAGATCTGTCACTCATTGCTGCTGGATTCCCACAGTTGTTGTGTTTCGTGTTGCACAAGGCTTTTAAAAATGTTATAGTTTCATTATTGACTGTATTTTAAGAGCCAGCAGCTGTTAGGTTTCCTCAGAAAGACCATCATCATAACTCTCACCTGTCTGACCTTAACCATCATCTGCCCCATGATCACTGGTAAATTACCACAGAAATAAATGAATAGGCATGGAGTGGATTATGTGAGAATAAAGAGACCATAGAGAGACACTAAAGACATTAAACACAGCTGATATATCATCAATATTATTCAGAATAAATATCTAGTTGTATATCAGCTCTGTGTGGATAATGGTGTCCTTCCTCATGAACACAGAAGAAAACAATTCAGATTTGCGCAAGCATTCTCATCTCAGACTTTTTCTTGGCTCAAAAGTCAACTTTTTTTCCCATTTTGTCCTTTTTTTCCACTTCCTCCCAACCCAGTTATTAACACCGAATCAAACACATGACTGTAGATCAAGCTACACGAGAACATCCACTGCTTGTGAAGATGACAATGAAAAAAAAGTTCATTTGAAGTTAGGTTTTTGATTTTTTATATAATATGTCAAATGAATTCATATCTACTTGCATTTAAAATTATATATTTTTATTACATAAAATGAAAGTCTATGATTTTACATGAGATTTTTGTGCAAAAATATTTTTTATTAATATTTAATAATGCATTATACATAATAAATATATTACATTCCTTTGTATATTTTTTATAATAAATTTATCAGATTTTTTTGTGTTACATAAAATTTTGTTTACATATCTAAATGTTCTAAATTAATTATTTAATAATAGATTATATATAAACTATATTCCCTTGTGCATGTATGAATGAATGAATTAATTAATTAAACCACATAGATTTGAGATTTTTGAGTTTTTTGTGCTAAATAATTTTTTTGTTAGCATATCTAAATGTTCTGAATTAAATATGTTTAATTAATTAGTTAATTATGAATCTAACCACATAAATTTTAGTATACTTTTGAGACATTTTGTGATATTTCTCATTGAAGGACACTCAATGATAAAAAAAAAAAAGTGTGAATGATACTGATGATTATATTGATTAAATCATGAGAAATGTGGGTTAAACACCAGAATGTTAACTGAAAAATAAAAGAGACTGGAGGAAAGTAGAATCAGCGCAATTGACTGTCGTTTCATAAACCACTAAGCCACTTTTATGCAATGATATTAGTGTGCACTTCTGTATAATTCAGCTGTGTTTTAAACGAGTAAACAGGGTCAGTTTGAGTTGTTTAATGAGGCTTGAAGAGTCACTAAACTCTTGCTTCATGAACTCACTCCAAATAAGAGAATCGTCTGACTTTGAGACGTTCTGTGGGGAAAAGGTTTACTACTTTGGTGTGTTGAGGAGGGGAGCTGCACATTGTGTGTGCTTGTGTGTGTGTGTGTGTGTGTGTGCGCGTGTGTGTGTGTGTGTGTGTGCTGAGGAAGGGGTTCAAACAGGGGAGGTGGAGGCCACCAGGGAACGAGACTCTTCTCCTCAACCTCAGCGTTGTGTTTCAGTGTGGACTCTCTCCTCATCTGACGAGGAAAAGCACTGTGATTCCTCTCTCTCTGTCTGACTCTGCTCTAGATCCCGGCGCTCTCTCGGTTTCCTCTTCGTTCTCTCTCAGGTGAGAAACTCCAAGAGCAGATAGAGCAAAATGGAGGCCATTAAGAAGAAGATGCAGATGCTGAAGCTGGATAAGGAGAACGCCATCGACCGGGCAGAGCAGGCCGAGTCTGATAAGAAGGCAGCAGAAGACAAGTGCAAACAGGTGAGAGTTCATCCATGCAGAACACTGATGCTATTTCACTTTCAGATATACTGTGTGTCGGTTTACAGAAATGATATTTTTTCATGATTTTTAAAATCTTTTATTCTAAAAACTCTTAAAATGACTTTTGAACACTTAAAAAAGATTATTTGAGTACATTTTACAACTCTACTTCAAATTTAATTCAACGGTACTTGACATTTCTTTTGAATTATTTGTGAAATTTACCAGCAATTTCTGAGTGATTTTTCTGCAAAATAGTTTTTTTTAATATATATATAATAATAAATTATATGAAAACTATAAATCACGTTAGGTATGTATATATTTATCCAAATACTTTTAGAATTGATCTATCTATCTATCTATCTATCTATCTATCTATCTATCTATCTATCTATCTATCTATCTATCTATCTATCTATCTATCTATCTATCTATCTATCTGTCTGTCTGTCTGTCTGTCTGTCTGTCTGTCTGTCTGTCTGTCTATCTATCTATCTATCTATCTATCTATCTATCTATCTATCTATCTATCTATCTGTCTGTCTGTCTGTCTGTCTATCTATTTATCTATCTATCAATCTATCAATCTATCTATCTATCTATCTATCTATCTATCTATCTATCTATCTATCTATCTATCTATCTATCTATCTATCTATCTATCTATCTATCTATCCATCTATCTATCTATCTATCTATCTATCTATCTATCTATCTATCTATCTATCTATCTATCTATCTATCTATCTATCTATCTGTCTGTCTGTCTGTCTGTCTATCTATTTATCTATTTATCTATCTATCTATCTATCTATCTATCTGTCTGTCTGTCTCTCTGTCTGTCTCTCTGTCTGTCTCTCTGTCTGTTTGTCTGTCTGTCTTGTTGTTGTTGTTTTTACTAAGATTATTATTATTAAAAACAGTGTCAGTGTGCACATATTCCTTCTTCAGGATGCAACACATGAAATTGGTTTATGTCCAGTGAATAAACCTAAAAAAAGGAGAAGAGGCTGAAATATGACACAGTTTTCATTTTTGTTACATTTTGATCATTACATAATTCCAAGACTTCCATTTGTGTTGTTTTAGATTTGTCACATTACTGTTGTTGTAAAATGTGGATTAAATGAATTAATTCTATGTAACATTCTTAAATGAGAACCTCACTCATAAAGTTCCAATGTTTGTATTTATGTATGTATTTATTCATTTCTTTATATTTTATTTTATTTCATTGTTGCAGTGATGCCATTGAAGAACCATGTTGGTTGAAAAGTTGACTTTCTTCTAAGTGTGAGAAACATTCTAATAATCTAAAGAACTTTTTCCCCCTGTGGAACGGAGAGGTTTCATGGATATCAAATGTTTTTCATGAAACCATCAATGTACACCTTTATTTTTAAGAGTGTATCAGCCAAAGAAATATGTAAATGTTTTTTTTTTTTTTTTGCAATATGGCATTTGACTAGTTATGGATGAGGGAAACTGAAGGAGGGAGGATTGATTTCCAGACAGTCAGCCCAGGACTGATCCAGAAGAGTGCCAGCTGTTTCTCTGTGTTTGGAGTTGTTTAGTGCTCTCTGGAGTGCAGCGTCCCACACATCTCTCAACATCCCCAAACATTCCAGAGATAACACTTTCATTGCAGTCAGTGAGCTACTCTTATGGGACATTACATTGATGCTGGGAAGTTTCTGAGTTTGACTATTCCGTGACAAAATCCTTACTACACACATTTAAGACCCTTAAACTTCCATTCAAACCCTTTTCCTTCCACATAAGGTTCTTTATATAATGGAAATTGTTCATTAGATTTTAGGGGGTGTATCTTTTACTTAACTGTTTGTGTTTATTTTATTTACTTTAACGCAAAATTAAAGGTCAAAATTGCATGTGCAACTCTTCTTATTAGAATGAAAATAATAAAAAAAAACACATCAATTACAAGATGATTATAAAATGACATATTAATAAAAAATCGTATAAAATAATTTCAATATTAATATTAAGTAATATAATATTACTCTTATTGATAATAAATAAATAAATGTATAAATTGTTAGCCTGAATGCACTGTAAGTCGCTTTTGATAAAAGCGTCTGCTAAATGCATACATTTAATTTAATTTAATTTAATTTAATTTAATTTAATTTAATTTAATTTTAATTTTAATTTTAATTTTAATTTTAATTTTAATTTTAATTTTAATTTTAATTTTAATTTTAATTTTATATATATTGACTTAATAATTTAAAATCAGCTGTTACATTACTGGTATTAATATCTTGCATAAATTTATTTTAACAACAAACATTTTTTTACAAAATCGATTAACCAAATATGTCAGATTCTTTGTAGATCTAAACTAAATAAAATAAAATATTATTTTATTTTAATATAACAATGATTTTATGATATGATATGATATGATATGATATTATGTATATATATATATATATATATATATATATATATATATATATATATATATATATATATATATATATATATATAAATAATCAGATCTACAACTAAACAAACAAATCTGTTAATTAATCTGTTTTGAAAAAATGTGTTGTTGTATGCTACATATATTTCCAGCTTCAATTAATAATACAATATAATAAATAATGATAGTTGCATAAGACGGTGAGTTGCAGTTTAGTTTCGTCGTGTCGTATGACGCTGCTCACTGGAGACGCTGATGGAATGTAAGTGTTGATGATCAGAAGACTTCCATCTCAGTGCTGCAGACAAACACAGATCAGATGGAATAGATCCTGTCAGTCGGACACAGTCACACGTCTCTGAGGATGCACACATTGATCACAGTTTAATCATGCTGAGCTGTGTGATCATATTTATGGCCTTGTTAGTGCAGATGAACTCTTAGCATGATCTGAAAATACACACAGCTCTCAACACATGAACACACACACACACCGATATATGATATCTATCTATCATCTATCTGTCTGTCGGTCTGCATGTCTGTTTTTCGTTCTGTCTATCTGTTAATCTCATGTTCTGTTATTGTTTTCTTTTTTTTTTAGCTGGAAGACGAGTTGCTTTCTCTGCAGAAGAAACTGAAAGGAACTGAAGATGAGCTGGACAAATATTCAGAAGCTCTCAAAGACGCTCAGGAGAAGCTGGAGCTGTCTGAGAAAAAGGCGACAGACGTGAGTATTCAAGCATTAGCCATTTTTCTTCAATAAGATGTCAGTTTTTGGTTAAACACCATCATCGAAATCAAAAACATATGTGATCGTAATAATGTGGCGTCCCAGTAAATCTTAGCACGTGGTCGGGATGCTGAGGTTCAGACAGATTGTTCTCATTCCTGCAACAAAGATGCTTTAATCATAGTGGAAGAATGTCAGCAGCCCAAAAAAATGGGAAGAAAAAGTTTCCCCACATTCCTTTCCAGCTACCGCTGACAGCCTTAAATAAATGTCTTTCCACTCATTCTATTACCAGACGCCCCACAGACGTCAAACGTCTTCAGCGTGCAATTTTCTAGCAAGGCTTACTTGAACTCATCAGGGTTTTATTCATTTATTTACAAAACAACCTGGGAAGGTTGTTGAATACGGGCTCACATGCAGAGGAAGTGGATATTTAGGGCGAGAGCCACCTCTGAAACCCTAATGCTAATTGCTAATGCTAATTTTTTGAGATAGGAATTTTGGGGTTTTCATGAGCTGTATGCCAAAATCATCAGTATTAAAACAATAAAAGACCTGAAATATTTCAGTTGGTGTGCAATGAATCTAAAATATATGAACGTTTAATTTTTATCATTACATTATGGAAAATATAACAATATACCACAATATGCTAATTTTTTGAGAAGGAACTGTAGGTCTGTGCAGAGCATGAAGTTCCCTTATTTTCTTTCTTTTCACTCACAAACACACACACACACACGCACACACACGTTTATTTTTGTGTAAAGTGTGTTCATCCCATAGGCGTAATGGTTTTTATACTGTACAAACTGTATATTCTATGGCCCTACACCAACCCTACCCCTAACCCTAACCCTCACAGGAAACTTTGTGCATTTTTACTTTCTCAAAAAAACTCATTCTGTATGATTTATAAGCATTTTGAAAAATGGGGACATGGGTTATGTCCTCATAAGTCACCCTCTCCTTGTAATACCTGTGTCATACCCATGTCATTATACAGAGTTGTGTCCTGAAATGTCACAAAAACGTCCCTTAACCATGGTAATATATCACAAAAAAACTGTAACTTTTCCGAAATAGTGTGTAAAGCTAATAGTGTGTTACTACTAATAATTGGACTAAACAAATCTTCTGGCAATTCATGCAGTACATTAGCCTGACTTTATACGATGGTGCATAGCATTTATATAAAATGTGCACTCATGTGTGTTTGGTTTAACACATAGGTTTGGTGCCAATAAGTTGGTAAGCACTACAACAATTGTCTTATTCGCTAATCATGTTATAGTGTAAAGTCTGTACTTTTCTTGGTTTTGATTTGTTTTTGAAAAACAAAGCTACTTTAAAAATCACATTAAGGATCTTTAGTATGACCATCATTTATCTTAAGCATAAATAAATAAATATTTGTGTATATTTAGCAAATATGAAATGCTAATAACTATATAAATTAAACTACAAATGTATTTGCCTATATATTTCTCAAAATGACTATGCAGTCTGCCTTAGAAAGACAGATAAACCATTTCAAAGTAAAATACAAATTTAAAGTGTCTGTCATTTCCACCACATAACGCTATTTAATTAAATGATAATTTCATATGATGGTGGATAAAGTGCTGTAATGTGCATTACGTTTCAGAAAAAAATGACTGGTTTTATTTGATGCCTGTTAACACTATGGTGAATAAATGCATTAAACAAAAAGTTCAAAATAGTCGTTTATTTTCCGTGCACTGATGCTCATTTTTCAACATTAATCACACATGGTCATTCATGAGAAACCCCAGATATGCCCTGAAGTCAGCACATAATAGCAGCAGAAGTCAAACAGGAACACCACCCCCTGATGTCATCTGAAACCCACATCTTCTTCCTGGGACTGGACTTTTTTTTCCCTTTTCTTTTTTTGTGCATTCCTGTCCTTTTTTCCAGAATTCCGCATTCTGCGGCTCCGCGAATCAGAGACGCGCGCGCAAATTTGCGACAGTTTTGAGACGCACCGAAGTTGCTCTAAATCTGCGCTCTTGATTTATTAAGAAACTCGCTTGTCCAGACGGATTTAGTCTCTGGATCGCTCAGGTCTGGGGATGTCTGTGAAGTCTTTAGACGAAGTGAAGAGGAAGATCCAGAGTCTGCAGCAGCAGTCGGATGATGCGCAGGACAGAGCGCAGTTTCTGCAGACGCAGCTGGAGAGTGAACGAGATCTGCGGGAGAGAGTTAGTGAGGAAACCTTCTTACCTTCCATCCTCTTTCTTTCTGTGCTGCCTCTGTCTGATGACTTTCGCTCTTTTCCGTGCACGCTGAGCAGAAATAGTGGAGACGGGGCTAGTTGTCACACTGTCTTGAATGTTTAGTTTCTCATTGTATTGTAGCTACCGGGGCATGTTGTCACGCGTCATGTGCATCGCACAAAAAAAAAAAAAATTCGACAGTATTTAAAATCTAAAATCTATTTTTTGTGACTTTTATCATAAAAGCAATTTTTTTATTATAATTGTAATTTTACTAAAAGTCTCGTCCATAGATTTTTAAACAGTAGTTAAAATCTGAGATTTTATTTTTTTATTTTTTTTGGGTGAATCTAATCCCAAAGCAACCCCCCACCCCCTTTTTAACTAAAATATTAGTTCCACATTTTATCATAATAGCAAAAATTCGAATAGGTGAGATCGGGGCTAGTTCTCACATTGAATATTGAATAGTGAATATTATTCAGATTGCATGTAATTTGGTGCCATAGCGGGACATGTTGTCACACTACTATAGTGCAATTTTGCCTTCTGACAGTTTATTATTTATACCCAAAACTCAAATAATAAACACAGAACAAAATGTAACACACATAAATGTCAGAGCATTGTTTCGCTAACAATTATTGTGATGAATAAATTGTAGGCCTATGACATTTAAAATGTGACGACTTGCCCCAAACAGACATTTTTTTTTTTTAACACATTTTATGGTTTAAATCAGTGCTTTAAGTGGGCAGGTAAGCACTGGTACTCAGTACCGCCACTTCCTAATATAGCTCTTGAGGGTACCACATCCTCTCCTTGCGCCCAGAACGTGCTTTTAAGGTACATTGGTACATTCATTTGGACTTGTGCTTTAATAGAGGTTTTAATCCTTTGCCGGTGCTGCTGCTTTTCAGAGCGCCCTTCACAATGCAAGCTTCCTAATTCTTCCTAGCTCCGAGTATGGAGTGTGAATCATTTGAACCAGTTAGGGAGTTCGGAGTGGGATCCCGGATCATTTGAATCAGTTCGAGAAATCAGAGCGGGTTCGCGAATCATTTGAGTCAGGTCAGGAGTTTGGAGCGGGTTTGCGAATCATTTGAGTCAGTTTGGGGATCGCGATTCATTTGAGTCAGTTTCGGAGTTCGGAGCGGGATCGCGAATCGTTTGAGTCAGTTAGGGAGTTCGGAGCGGGTTCGCGAATCGTTTGAGTCAGTTTGGGGATCGCGATTCATTTGAGTCAGTTTCGGAGTTCGGAGCGGGATCGCGAATCATTTGAGTCAGTTTCGGAGTTCGGAGCGGGTGCGCGAATCGTTTGAGTCAGTTTGGGGATCGCGATTCATTTGAGTCAGTTTCGGAGTTCGGAGCGGGATCCCGATTCATTTGAGTCAGTTTCGGAGTTCGGAGCGGGTGCGCGAATCATTTGAGCCAGTTTGGGGATCGCAAATCATTTGAATCAGTTCTGGAGTTCGGAGCGGGTTCACGAATCTTTGAGTCAGTTTAGGGATTGCAAATCATTTTAATCAGTTCGGGAGTTCGGAGTGGCATCGCGGATCATTTGAATCAGTTCGAGAGTTCGTAGCGGGTTCGCGAATCATTTGGGTCAGTTCGGGAGTTCAAAGCGGGTTCGCGAATCATTTGAGTCAGTTTGGGGAACGCAAATCATTTGAATCAGTTCGGGAGTTCGTAGCGGGTTCGCGAATCATTTGAGTCAGTCCGGGAGTTCAAAGCGGGTTCGCGACTCATTTGAGTCAGTTTGGGGATCGCGAATCATTTGAGTCAGTTCGGGAGTTCTGAGCTGGTTCGCGAATAATTTGAGTCAGATTGGAAGTTTGAATGCCGTAATGCAGTAGCTCTTTCTAAGGGTATTTTTTCAAAATCCTTTTGCACATTTTATTTATGTTCAGTAGTTCTTTCTAGCTCAAGCAAATCCACAAACTAATAAAATGATTTATTATTAAGGTCGCCTGTTGACTGCTGTATATAAAAGCCCTTCAATATAGTTGTTGTTATCTATCAAGAAAAAACAAAACAGGTTATAAGGTTTATCCTGTTCTTTTTGGCTATAATAGAGTACCGGCACCTCTTTTGGGCCACTCAAAGCACTGGTTTAAATTAAAAGATACCTCGAATGAAGGTTAAGAAACCACTGCTAGAGAAAACAAGCATTTGTTAATCAAGACAAAATGTCACTTGTGTTTTATATTTTGTAATACCCTCATTTGCATTTCTTTCTGCTGGCCACAACAAGGGTTTAGTTTTTTGTTTTTAATGAATGGTTTTGTTTCATAATTGCTTCACTGTTTACATTTTGCTGAAAAAGATATGTTATATCCAAATAATAAGACAACTTACCCCATAGTGTGACAATAGTGTAATTATATATATAGTTTACATATATTTTATATATACTGTAACATTATACATATATTTTATATATAAATATATATTTATATCATGTATAAAGATGTATAATATTTTGTTTGGTTTTTTTAAAGAGGTAAAACTGACGACTAAAATAGCAGCCCCTTTCCTGGAAACCGCTGTCACAGGGACATGACGTTCTTCATATTCTCACTTCCTGTCTTATTTGTTACAGTCTGCCTTCACACAACATGTGCCTCTTACAGAAAACATGACCCAGATGGCCTTTCTTCCATATAGCTTTGGAAAGCAGATCCAAAACATCAGCAGATGCAATGGTCTGAAATGACTGTCCTGATTCAGACTCAAAGCTCAGCTTGTGCTCTGGTTCCTCATCTGAGATACATTTATGTTCTCTAGTAAAGAATCAGAAGTTATTTAACTGAACGGCTTCAAATATCCTTCATCCTGTAAGTGTCTGCGGATTCAAAGTATGATCCTGATATTTGTGCATTGCAGACAAAGAAGCTGTTTTACAGGCAGATTTGCCACTTTTAAAGACTCATAATTGTATGATAATCAGATGCGTGTTTGAGCACCATATAAGGCGTGAGCCCACTGTGTTCTGTGTGGGCGTGGCCCGGGAAGTGGGCGTGGTCAAAAACTCTCATTCAAAGGAGTGAAACTGAAAGAATCAGCTTCACATGTGCTTAGATTTCTCTTTGTGTGTTAAAACGACTGATTTCTCAGAGTTTGAACAGTTATTATACCCAAAAATTTAAGTTTTGTCATGACCTACTTCCTTGCTAGTATCATTGAGATTATAGGTTTTTAGTATTTTGAATTTGTTTTTATTTTAATCTTAGTGTAAGTTTTCGTAACTGTTTTTTGTTTGGTATAATTCTTCTTTTAATTTTTTATCAGTTTTAGTTATTTTGGTACAAGTTTAACTTAATAACAACTAGCTGAATTAAAATAGGTTTAAGTTGAGCACTGATATACTGCGGTTGCACACTTATATTGTCTGTTTTCACCTTTATTATAGTTAAAATTTTGTTGTGTTTTGTCGTTTTTATTTTGATTTTTTTATATGTTTTATAGGTTTAATTAGTTTTATTTCAGTTTTAAATATTTTAGTTCTTTAAATAACTTGAACTTGCATAATAGAAATCAAACTCTCTCTCTCTCTATAAATATATATATATATATATATATATATATATATAGAAAAAAGATCAGTATAATTTTTTAAATAATGGACATTAAAATTCAAATAAAAACAATGGAGTCAAACCTACAAGGATCCACCAAGATCTTACTGGAAAAGCTCAAATTTCTTCATGTTTCTTATGTTAAATTTCTTATTTGTTATTTTTGGATCTTTTACTTCTGCCTCGTTCCTTCAGAGTATACTAGCTGGGGTCTTTAAGTGCTGTTTCTCTGTGTGTTGCAGGCTGAAGGAGACGTGGCCGCTCTGAACCGCAGGATCCAGCTGGTGGAGGAGGAACTGGACCGAGCTCAGGAGAGACTGGCCACCGCGCTCCAGAAACTAGAAGAGGCCGAGAAAGCAGCGGATGAGAGCGAGAGGTACAAACACACACAGTAGAGTTATTATTCAAATAAAACTAAAACCATGAAACCAAATTGACTTAATGGACTGTTAAATGAAATAAGATATACAAATGTAAACTTTTATTTCAGCTAGTTTCCAAGGAAACATTTCTCATTTCATGTAGTTTAACTTTATGTACTTAAATAACTAAAATGAAAACTGAAATAAAAGCTTCAGATATAAAAACACAAACAAAAAAAATGATCAAAATGTTTTTAAAAAGTGAATAAAATGCAAACATAAAATTTTAATCTATATTTGAACTATAAAAACTATATAATATTTGACTAATCCACTAATTATACTTCCTTCACAGGTTCTTGTTATCATAATGTTCAGTTAATAACAACATTTAAAAGTCAAGTAAAAATCTAAATATCACGTTTTCATTGCCATTATATATACATTTTAATTCGCTTTATTTTAGTACAGATGTAAAAAAAAAAAATAATGTTTACCTTAATTGTTACATTGTTACTTGAGATAAAATAAATGTAAAACAAAATTAAAATTATATATATATATATATATATATATATATATATATATATATATATATATATATATATATATATATATATATATATATATATATATATATATATATATATAAAATTCAGTTCAGTTAATATATATATATATATATATATATATATATTAACTTTTATTTTATTTCAGCTAATGGTCGAGGCAACATTTCTCATTTTCATTCATTATTTCTCATTTTCATTATTAGACATATTTAAAAAATAAGAAAATGAAATAATGAAAATGACAAAAACACAATAAAAATGACTAAATATTCAATTGTGTTTTGTAGAGGTATAAAGGTGATTGAGAATCGTGCAATGAAAGATGAGGAGAAAATGGAAATTCAGGAGATAGAGCTCAAAGAAGCCAAACAGATCGCTGAAGAGGCCGACCGCAAATATGACGAGGTCAGACACACACTCTTTTAATACGGTGTACTCTGTGGTTTGAGTCCGGAGCAGATCTGTGGATATCGTCTGTGTGTTTGCAGGTCGCTCGGAAGCTGGTGATCCTGGAGACTGAACTAGAAAGAGCAGAAGAGAGAGCAGAGATTGCAGAACTGTTAGTACACTTCTTTAACTGACCCACAGGCAGATTTAGTTACCCATAACACAACATGCTGACCTACGCTGAACAAAAAAAAAAGAAAAATTAATGTGTAGGATTTGCTTTGAAACTATTTTTTTAAGGAAGCCTGCTTCAGCTTCTAAACTTTGTAATCTATGTTTTTACAGTAAAGGTGGAGATTTGGAGGAAGAATTGAAAAACGTAACCAACAATCTCAAGTCCTTAGAAGCTCAGTCAGATAAAGTGAGTCAGCTGAGCGATGACCCATAATTCCACGGGGCAGAATTAATTTTGGTGTTAACTAAGCTGTCTGTTCAAATGAATGTGATGATGCATACAAGGGATGATTTGCAAATGAATGATTTGCACAGAACCTGGTTCTCCTAGTGTTTCATGAATCAGGCTCATTGTATTGAACATGAATGAACTAGATTGCAGGGATCTGGGAAATATTATAAAATATAGTGACTTTACAAGGTTCATTTCAGTATGGTTCGAAAAAGTTGATTCACTTGAGTCATTTACCAACAGTGTTACATGAAGCTTCGGCACTTTAGTAGGAAAACAAATGTTTGCTAAATATTGTTGTTATTAATTACTATATTTACTTCAAATGCACACTTTAAAAAGTGCTGGGTTAAACACAAACCAGCGCTGGATAAAATATGGACAAACCTATGTTTAGAGTGCAATTATATAATTTAAGGTGTTTTTATAAAACATGGAGGATTATAAAATATACCACATATTTCCTGCTTTAACATCTTTGACGAACAACTTTTTCAAAAGCATAGTTTGACTGTATTATTATTATAATTTAACTAAATACAACTAACCATATGCACAGAAGTACCAAACAGTTCTATTTAGTGATAAACTTGCCCTAATGCACTGAATAAATGGTTATATATATATATATATATATATATATATATATATATATATATATATATATATATATATATATATATATATATATGTGTGTGTGTGTGTGTGTGTGTGTGTGTGTGTGTGTGTGTGTGTGTGTGTGTGTGTGTGTGTCGAAGTCGAAGTGAGAATAAAATGCATCTAATGTTTTTCTAATTCTATGCAAATTCATCCACCTCTGGCTAATAAAACAATATATTAGTATTTATTCAGCTGGTAAATCGCTGTTTATTCGTAAACAAAATTATAAATTTTCTATTCAGTTCTATTATTTTTTTATTTTTGGGTCAGTGCTTTTCGTTATAATTTCAATGCATATGAATATTTTTAACATTTTAATTAATTCTGGTACCATGTTGCCACTTGATGTCCAGTGTTAAATCTGAGACCTGAAGAAAAACCGGCTGAGAACCAGAGATCTTAATAACATTAGCATGTTCTCTGTCCGTAGTATTCGGAGAAGGAGGACAAGTACGAAGAGGAGATCAAAGTTCTCACTGATAGACTGAAAGAGGTGAGCGAGTTTAACCTAAAGCAGCTGTTCATTCGAATAGTTCTGCATGCTACTCTTTCTTTTGAGATGCATGACATTCAGGCCGTTCTCTGAGCTTTTTAAATCCTTTTTTGTCTCTGCTTTTTCCTCCGTAGGTTGAGACTCGTGCTGAGTTTGCAGAAAGGTCGGTGGCCAAACTGGAAAAGACTATCGATGACCTCGAGGGTAAGCTGTGACATTAACCTCTGTCTCTTTGTTCCTGTAGCTCAAGTGGTAGAGCATTACATTAACAAGCGCAAGGTTGTGGGTTCGAATCCCAGGGAACACATGTTAGGAGAAAAATTGTTAGCCTGAATGCACTATAAGTTGCTTTGGATAAAAGTGTCTGCTAAATGCATAAATGTAAATGTCTCTTATGACCGTGTGCAGCGACTTTATTTCTCTTTTCACTGTACTAAAAGAACTGAGCTAACTGTGTTAGGATCTTCAGCCTGTTCAACTCGTCTTTTTTGCAAACACCTTGAGAATATTAATTGAAGACGAATCAAACTTGTTTCATAATTGATGAACTTTGCAACATTGACACTGTTATTAAACTAAATTGAAAGAACACTGAACTAAATTTAGCTGAATAATGGGACTATTATCTTCTGTAGAGCTCTTTATAGCTGAAATTAAATTTAATTATGATTAATACTAAATAAAATGTAATAAAATAAATAAATGTATATGTGTATAATTTATTAAAAATTAAAAATATTTATAAATAAGTTAATAAATAATAAATAGTTACAATTCAAAAATATGAAAACTGTTATATATAAGGAGTATTATTTTTTGTAGAGCTGCTTTACAAATGAAATTATAATTTTTTTGTAATTGATTGATATTAAATTACATTTAATAAATGACTTATATATTTATATTTATTATAATGAATAAATAATTATAAAATGAATAAAACTTTTATTTAAACATTGTTAAATTCCTGTTTATTAAGAACTGTTATTTTTTGTAGAGCTGCTTTACAATTTGTTCAATAATTGATTAGTATGAAATTAAAATGTAACAAATCATTTATGTATGTATATTTATTATAATTAATAAATAAAGATTTTTTTTTACATTTTAATAACATTGTTACATTCCTGTTCATTAAGATCTATGAACGTCTGTAGAACAAATGATTAATATTAAATAAAATGTAATAAATTATTTATGTGTTTGTATAAGTTATTTATTATAAATATTAAATCGTTTCCACATTAATAAAACATTAACATTGTGATATTTCTGTTTATTAATTATTATTATGTTCTGTGGAGCTGCTTTAGAATTTTTCTGCAGAGCTGAAATTGATTTAATGAAACATTAACACTGTTATATTCCTGTTTATTTAGAACTGTTATCTGTAGAAATTGAATTTGTTTCATAATTGATTCATATTAAATAAATGTAATACTACTGCACGTATAAATGCACAAAAAATCTACAAATCGAAGTGTTTAGGATTAGACTTTGATTTTTTCATTCCCTCCTTTTCTCTTTCTTTCTTTCTTTTATTTGTGAGCTGCTTACCTAAAGCATTTTTAGGCATTATCGGTCTGTCTTGTTCACTTTGACCTGTTAAACTTACTGTTTCCTTTTGTTTTCTGTCTATCATTTCCTGTTCCTCTCTCCTTTCTCCATCCTTGGCCGAAACACCTGTCCTTTCTGCTCTTGACCTTTGACCTCCAGATGAAGTCTACGCTCAGAAGCTGAAATACAAGGCCATTAGTGAGGAGCTGGATCTCGCCCTCAATGATATGACCTCCTTATAGATGCTTTAGTGCTTGAGCGTAACATTATGAGAGCTAACTGTGATTGACAGCTCTCTCGTTCAATCAAGCGCTGCTAATCTGCATAAACTATCCTGATTGGCTGTACCACTGTCTCTCTTTCTCTGCTCACCCTTTCGTCCTCAATGGATTATGCACTCTCTTAAAGTTTGGTAATTCCTCTAAAATGTAATAAAGTTTTTTTCTTTTTTGAACACTCCTACTCGTTTCAGTTTCTTGCTTTTAGAAATAATACTTATTTCCTGCCTCCATATTTCCTTTGTCGCCCTTTTCATTGAAACATAATATAATAAATAAACAACTTGTTCTTATTAGACATGTGATAATTATTTCATATTTAAAGGGTTAAAGATCCTCTTTTGTAGCACTGCTGAATATAACGCTTTCATTAGCATGTATGTATTTATGCATTTTATTCAAAGAAAGCGACTTACAAAAATGGACCATAAGAAATTAGTCACAAAGCCAACACTCATAGAAAATACAATAATACAACTTATGTGTGTGTAATTTATTTAGTCTAAAATATTTAAAATATACAAATATTTAAATATTCAAATGTATGAAAATATATGAGTAGTTTGAGAGCACAGGGAAACAATTTGTAAAAAAAAAAAAAATAAAATAAAAAATAAAATAAAAAACATTAGATTTATGCATTTTAACCAAGGACGCTTGCAAAAGTGGAACAATTATTATTATTAATTATTATTTCTAATATATATATATATTACCCCAAAATATAATAATATATGCAAAGAATTTACAAGTAGTTTAAAAAGCACATGGCAACAATTTAAAAAAAAAAAAGTTTAAAATAAAATAAATTAATTTGAGAATTTATTGTGGTTTTTTTTTTTTTTTTTTTTTTTTACTAGAGTATTTATGTTTTAGTATTCCTAAATCATTTTTACTGAAATATCTGTTTTTATAATGCACTAAACTGTAAGCTGTTGACGTGTGAAACACAATTTTATTTCTATGCAACATATATAAATGACAAATAAAGCATCAATCAATCAATCAATCACTCTTGTGGCTTCTACATAAACATATATTATGATTAAAATCTCATATAAGAATCTCAGAGCTTATTGCATTTCTTTCTTTAAAAAGGTTTCTGCGTTATCAGTAAAAATCGGTTTCTCTGTGGAGGCTAAATGAATTGGATTTTACTTCAATAAGCCAGCTGAGGTTTAAGGGACAGGCTTGTTAGGACCATCAACACTTGAGAGAATCATGTTTAGAAAAATGGCACAGATCATCTATTGTGTCTCTTTTTAAATCATGGTGCTGGTTTCTTTCAGAGGATGTGGCTGAGGCCAAACAGCAGAACCTGGAGATGCATCAAGTCCTGGATCAAACGCTTCAGGAGCTCAACAGCTTGTGAGCAAACCAGAAAAAATCCATGAAGAACATTCCAGAATTTATCATCCATTCCAGCAGCTTTATGTTTAGCTTTTTATGTTTTTTGAGTTTATATGTTGTAAGTTTTGTTATTTCCATCCATTCATTTTGGTTTATTATTTTCTGATGATCTCCTATTAATCCATTAAGTAATAAATAATGTCTAGTTGTTGCAATTTGTCCCATTTATAAGAGTGCTGCAGGTTAAATACACACTTCTGAAACGATATGTGGTATAAAACCAAAATATGCCTTTAATAGTGTTTTATGTTTTTAGACTTTAAAATTATGGCACATTATTGTATGTAAGAATGTTTCCCTTTTACAGTTTTTTTTATTTTCTTTCAATCTGTCTACTGTGTAAGGGTAGGACTGTTTTAATTATTCCTTTTGGATTAACATAAAGGCAGAAAGTATACTTAAAACAGTGGAAACGCAACAACAAAGAGCAATAAGTACATCACATTTAAGGATTGATGTTAGGAAAATGTAAGGGAATGTACCAAAAAAAAAAAAAAAAAACGTTGTAAAGGTTTTGGATTATAGATATTTCTCTGATTTTGGCATAAAGACATCTTTATTAGTTTGTCATTAATGGGACCATTTTGTGCCCTTGTTCCTGCAAGGGATATTTTCACTGTGGTTTGATTTTTATTTTATTTTTATGCCTATTAAGCTAAATAAATGTTTACTTATTTGCACGCCACACCAATACATGAGATAATTATTATTATTGTTTTAATTACATTTGTCTGTTGGGAGATATATCAGCGAAAAATACAATATTATATTTAATTATATAAAATATATATTTATATCTTATCCTATTTTAGGATGAAACATTTTTTGTTGTTGTTGTTTTTTTCCTCCTTTTTTGTGGAATTTTTACATTATTTTCATGATAATCCCACCTCAAGTTCTCTGTATTGAAATGCAATATTATTATTATTTTTTGTATGTATATTTACAATTGCTAATCCACAGGCCTGAAGCCAAGTCTTATGAAGGAATATGACTAGCCACACGCGTTAATTACTAATAACCTTGAGGCACAGACTTACATAAGTAACTGCTGTCAAGTTATGAAGTTTTGTATTAGTTCAGGAAGCATATTTTCCGAATCTTACTATGGCGAAGAGTCCGCTTATGAATATTAATGAGGTACTATGACGTTCGACGTGGCTGTCACGATCGCTGGCGAACGAACGAATCCTACTATGACGAAGGCGTGTCTCATGAATATTAATGACGGTCCGTGCCCGCACGTTGCAGGAAGGTTATGACGTACCTCATTAATATTCATAGACACCGCCTTCGCCATAGTATGATTGGTCAGTTCCTCGCTGCTTTGCGGATTCAGCGTTGTCTGCTGAGGAACCGGGCGGGATTTCCGCAATACATTCAGTATGGCGAAGACCTACGATTACTTGTTTAAACTGCTGTTAATCGGGGATTCTGGCGTCGGGAAGACCTGTGTGCTGTTCAGATTCTCGGAGGATGCCTTTAACTCGACGTTTATCTCGACGATAGGTATTAATGTCTCTGTTTAACGGTTTTGTGCTCGAAATGTATATATAAACGTCAGGCTGTGCTAACGGCTAAGCTAATGGACTAGTAACTGTCTTGAGTTCTTGTGGTTTGTTTTGTTTCTTAACTTTGACAGTTTTGTTGGAGTTTTGGCTTTTAATTATTTATTTCGTGCGATAATAAGGTGTCTATTTGGTCAATGTTTCTATTGGTTAGCATCTAGCCGTGTAACGTAACGTTACTAAATGATGTGCTTATTTAGTAAACTTCAATATCAATAACTATCATTCTTTGAATATTCAATTAAAAAGCTAAACAGATATGATTATAAACCTGCTAGCCAGTAGATACCTGTTTCACACTAAGAAGTTTAGGAAATAATAATATAATAATATAAATATCCATTTTCAGTTAAATAGCTTTACAAAGACTTCTACTGTGGTAATACAATGTTAAAGTTATGCTAATATCAGATGGTGCTAAATGATTATTGTATGCTTTAACTGTAGTAATACAAGTTACTTTATAGAATGCAACTTTTCCAGAATGTGATGATTTCACGGTAATATGTCCAAAAAACATTGTAGTATTATAGTACTTTTTGATTGTATTAATTTAAATGGATTTTTTTTTTTTTTTTTTTTTTTTATAATTTGCTCTGTTAAGATCAGTTATAAGTGTATATATAATTTTTAAATAATGTGTTTACTGGTCATGCTTAAATTGACTTTGCCATCATCTCTTCATATCCATCCCATGGAGAAAAACAGTGTGATGTTGCTGGAAGTGGATATATTCGAAAGAGACACTATATTGGTTGGTTTTTGAGCCTATGACAGTTGTGCATTTAACATGTTTTCTCTTCCAGGTATCGATTTCAAGATCAGGACAATAGAACTAGATGGCAAGAAGATAAAGTTACAGATTTGGTGAGTTTCTTGTCGTCTTATCCTTCTAGTGTCTCTCTCAGCACTAGTTGAACATTAGCAGATTGCTGGAATGGCATGTGTGACTTCCTTTTCTTGAGAGTTTTCTGAAGGGCCACTGTTTGACTAGTGAAACCATGACCAGTTTAATTTCTCCTTTACATAGCAGCACGTGTCAGTGGTTAACTTATGTTCTCGTTCTAGTAAGTTTAACTGTATTTCAGTAGGACTGCAATTACAACATTGATGTGATATATGTGATTTTGTGATTTTTACAGGGACACGGCAGGACAGGAGCGATTCCGAACGATCACAACGGCGTATTACAGAGGTGCAATGGTAAGATGATGCTGAAGTATGTACTACATCAATGTGCTTTGTATGATGAGCTTCTGGTCTTCGCCGGTTAACCCTCATGCTGTGTTCTGGTCAATTTGACCTGGAGAGGATTTTGTTTTTCCAGAAAAAAAAGTAGTTAGTGTTTTTGCATTGGATCAAAACTATTTCCCCAAAATATTTCATTGTTTTTTTTTTTTGTTTTTTTACACGTGGTTTTGCCGGTAAAAATGCTTACATTTCTCAGTATGCTATGGTATTATCAAATATCGAAGGCTGGACGCTTTTGAATAGATAAAGGATTTTCAGCACAGGGTTAACGCAGTCATAACACTTCTGCTGTTGTCTTCATTACTGCCGTGTTGTGCACAGTTGTGATTTGTCTTGTGTTCTGATCTCAGGGTATCATGCTGGTTTATGATATTACCAATGAGAAATCATTTGACAACATCAAAAACTGGATTCGAAACATAGAGGAGGTGAGTGTTTCAGTGCCCAATTTATCTAACTTAACGGTACACTTTAGATTTCAAGGCTTCTGCTGTGTTCAGTGCTTGCATAATTTCATAATGGTTTGCAATAAATGGCTATAAAATAAATAATTACACTTCACACAACAGAGAAGCATGGGCTTGTTTCTCATTAATGCATGAACTGGTTAAATGTATAGTTTAAATGCATTGCATTTTGCTTTGCAAAAGTGTCTGAAAAATGCATTAATGTAAATGTAAATATTTTGCCTATTTCTTTTTTAAATCTAAAATAAACATTGAAATGGACATCTTTGGCCATTGCATCTCACTGCTTTTTGTCTCTAGCATCTTCTGGCATAAGTGTTGTGCTTTTATAACGACATATCTAGTAAATAATAGTTTTGAATATGAAAGCATGTAATGTGAACTCTTATTAGCAACTACCAGTAACCTAATTACAATTCATTCAGACCATTCAGTTTTGAAAATATGTAGCATTACCAGTGTAAAAATAATGTTTGCATATTTAACAGCAAATTATTACTGCTCATGTTCTTTTGTTTTCAACCCAGCATGCATCAGCGGACGTAGAAAAAATGATTTTGGGCAACAAATGTGACATTAATGAGAAGAGGCAGGTGTCAAAAGACAGAGGCGAGAATGTGAGCCACCTTGTTCCTTGAGCTTGATGCTAGTGTAATATTATTTAACTTTCAGTGTATAAGACGCTGCAGTACTTGTATTTTTATACTAAAACCTGCCTGTTCTCATTTAGCTGGCGTTAGAGTACAGCATCAAGTTCATGGAGACGAGTGCGAAGGCAAATATCAACGTTGAGAACGTAAGTCTAAATGGCTTTGAAAATAATGGCTGACTGAATGTTTTAAGGTCTGATTGAAGCATAATGACGTTTTCTGCTCTACACACAGGCGTTCTTAACACTCGCCAGAGACATAAAAGCAAAGATGGACACGAAATTGGTAAGACTTTCCCTTTCTGTGCTTTAGGTTTGTGTAAAAATGAATTTAGATTGATAATTGGGTGACACTTTACAGTAAGGTTTCATTTGTTAACATTAGTTGTCTACAGAAGTCAACATGAACAATGAGCAATACTTCTACAGCATATATTAATCTTGTATCTGTTAACATTATTTTGTGCTCTGTGTATAAAACAAACATATTAACTGACACTAACAAAGGTTAAGAAATGCTGTTTGTTCATTATTAGTTAATGCATCAGTGTTAACCAGTGAGACAGCTAGCATGTGAAACAGTATGAAGCAAACATTACATGTTTAATCTATTGCTATGCAGTTATCTTGGAAATAAGTTGATTTTGCATTAAGTCAACTTTTGGATGTCTTATTAAATAAATAGTAAATAATGACAATTTTGGTAATACTTTGCTTAAAATCTTTGAAAGCTTTTTTTATAGCCTTTAATGCAGTATAACAGTATTCTCAATGTACATTGTTTGTAATGCATTATAATTTACATTTATGCATTTAGCAGATGCATTTATCCAAAGCGACTTACATTGCATTCAGGTTAACAATTTTCTCCTAACATGTTCCCAGGGATTCGAACCCCCAACTTTGCACTTGCTAACACAATGCTCTACCACTTGAGCTACAGGAACACAGTTAAAATGCATTATAATATTTGCAGATTCCTTGTTGCATCCAAAATTGGTTGTTTTATCATAGTTTAATGCAGTATGTATTTTCATAAATTATAAATGCTTAACATTTGAAAAAGTACATTTTTAAAACTGAAATTTGTTGTTTTTATTTATTTATTTTTTTATATGCATTATAATTTGTTACGGTGCAACAATGACTAGATAAGTCTAATCAGAGGCCTAGATTATAAATGTTGTTAATGAGATCATTATAAGGTGCATTGTGAGGCATAACAAATGCATTAGAAATACTTTTAGAATTAATTATATATAAAGGTTTCAAGAAAAGTATTACTATTTTTCTTTTAGAAGAACAAATCTGTTATCTCTTGCTCAGTCTGATGAGGTTTGTTTCTCTTTGCTCACGCAGGAGGGGAACAATCCTCAGGGCAGCAACCATGGAGTGAAAATAACCACTGAACAGCAGAAAAAGAGCAGCTTCTTCCGCTGTGTGCTACTGTGAAGACCAAGGCCTTACTGTCAGCCACGACTGGACTATGTTCTCCTTCTTAGCACTCGTCCTCCTTCCTCTTTATCCCATCTCTTCTCTTCTTCCAGCCCAAGGGCAGTCGGAGTTCCATGCTCCTCTTAGCTTCTTCCATTAACAGATTAGCGACGCTGCTTCCTCTCGCTACGACACTTCTTCCTCTCGCTACGAAACTTCCCTGATGAAACCGTGTAAGGAATGCATTGGTTCTGCAAGTCAAGGTGAAGAGCTGGGTGCTGCAACATCATCACAGTAGCTCCATGCACCTAAAGGAGATCCCGTATCTTTGTTTCAGTCGCTCGTTTTGAGCACGCAACTGCCAAAATCCATCCATTCCGTCACCACAGAGCGTGCTCTGATATTGAGCCAGCTTGAGAGATACATGGGACTTTATTTCTTTATCATTCCATTTCATGCATTCTTCGACAATCACATGACCTTATTGTTAGTAGAGGAATATTATAACTCGCCTCTTAGATGCTTTCTTTCATTTTTTAAAAAGTAAACATTTAGCTTTTTTGTCCCCAGTTTTATTTTCCACAAAAGTGTTGCATTCACAAACTTAGTGCAGTCAAGGTTTCATATTAAACGAATTAAGATCCTGCTTTTTATACACTGAGACATGTTTACTACCACCTTGTTAAAACTAACCTCCCTTTTTTTTTAAAATGCACATGAAGCTATTTCCAAATGCAGTGTTGCGAGCTTTCCATTTTACATTCCTTCGAATAAATGCAAACCTCCGGTCTTGCTTTATTACGACCTGAAAATGCCACAACATGAAAGCGTTCTTTAATTAAAATGAAATGTAGTCCTAGATAGGATGTGTAAATGCTGAGTTTGTAGTGTTTTGACAAGTATGCGTAACCAAAAGCAATGAGTAAGGGTGACTATGTAACCAGAAAAGCAGAGCTATACTTAAGAAAGCACCTCGCGTATACAGAAGCCCATGCACTTTATCAGTATCTTTTGTGTTGTGTGTAGTTTGTGCCAAGTGATAGTTGTGCATCATAAAGAAATGGATTATGACCTGCCGAGTTTTGAGGTTAAGGTGTTTTCATTCTCCCAAGGAACATTTCTACAAGTCTTGAATGATCAGTTCTCCTGATAGAGGCTAAAGCTAGTTCTGTGCATTGGCTGCTGTTGGAACTGTTTGAATAAATTAGTTTGTGTATCATCTGAATCACAGTCCTACAGCATGTCAGTCTTATTAGTTTGGGTTGCACAGATTTGGTTCATATAACTAGGCTTAACTACCAAGAACACAGTAATCAACCATTCTTGAGTTCTGAATAAAATCATAAGCACATGCTTCTAATTAACACAAAAAATGCAATGCTTGGGAGTTGTTGGAGTTGGATATGTTTTCTCTCCAGCTGATCAGAGGAGTCAAAGCCGCTTGACACAAAAGACTCTTATTTTGAAAAGTTGTGTAGCATTGCTGTAATACACAAATGTATGTTTTGTATTCATATTGTAAAATGAAACGTGTCAGTTGGTGCATTTGTGTTCTCCAGCAAACTGAATCACAATCTTTTCCAACCCGTTCCCTTTGAGTGAAAACAAATTCTCCATTTATAAGAATACAAAAAAACGGTCAAGGACATCTCCAGGTCAAATTTCACCCTCAGACCTTAGTTATCTTCACGACAAGCATGTCTTACTTTTTATATACATGTATAAACACAATATAACAACTATTTGCATATCAGGGCAGTATGTATTGTAGTAGCCTTTTTTTTTTTTTACATAATTTGGGAAGTTATTTGTCATATTCCATATGTTTTTGGAGTGAAACGTGACTTGGATGTGTGTTTAAGAGAAGCACAGTGTTAGACTATTTTGTTCCTGGGAAGCGAGAAGAGAATTTCATGCACTTCTGCCGCAGTATGGCGCATCCTAAAAATGTCCACTTTCCTTTTCTTTTTCCAAGCTTAAATGATGAGCTGCTTGAAACGACTTCCTGTTTGCACCTTGTTCTCTTTCCACCTCCAGGAGACGCTGTTTTGGGTTCATATTTTCATTAGAAGTCGGCCCGTCTTCATCTGTACCCATGACATCTCTCTTCTCTCGCTCTCCAATAATGCCGTTTGTCTTAATAACTAATACTTGAGCTTTCGTTTTGAATCTATGCATCATGAAGGTGATACTGTTGACCTCTTGTGTGTTTATTATTTTCTGTACATTGAAGCGTCGGTCTAGATGTCTGTTCTGAGCTGTAGAGGACATGTTAAACACAATTTAATCATCAGACCGCTGGCAAAACATTTTTATTTGCAAACAAACCAAGTGGAAAAGAACATTAGCAAACAGGTACCGCTTTCTGTCTGTCATGTGGTGTTTGAGCAGTGATGCGTACGTCTGTTTAGTTTAGTTTGTCGTCTTGTATTTCTAGATTTGACTGTCATCCATATCATTTACAGATTCTTTTATATGACCGTGTTTTCATTCGTCCATTCTGAGGTAACTGGGGAGATCTGTAAATTACATTTTGGTATAAAAACAAAAAAAGAAGAAGAAACGATTGTAAATAACTCTAAAAAGAGATCTACTTAAATTGTACTGTACTTTCTAAAAACGTTGAAAAACTGATCTACAGTTTTTGTAGATATCTGTACTTTTGATTTATTAAAATAAGATTCTTTTAAGAGATGGATTTGTATGCGTGTTTAATATTGACGGATGATTGATTTTCATGATATTAAAATAATAAAGCTTTGTATTCCATGCACAGTATTTGCTTAAGTTTAAGAAAAGAATCCTTCTGTTTTATAAAACATTGCATTCTTCTTATATTAAACTAAATGTGAACCTTTCAAGCAGATTTAGTTTTTCAGCTTCTAGTAAAAATATGAATAAATTGAAACAAAATGAGTGTTATTTTTTTAACTCTGTTATAATCTTGTTACATGTTATCACACAAAATGTGATATTGGTTTAATTTAATTGATGCAACCATGCACCCATCAATCGTCTAGAAGTATTCGACATAAAATAATGACAGTGATGTTATAATTATTTGGGGACAAGTCAATATATTAAAGAGATTACCAAAAATGGTAATTCTGTCATTAATTAGTTGTTAGTTATGCATTGATAAAAAAATAAAAACAAATCTGTGACATCAGTGGTTCAACCCTAATGTTATGAAGCTACGAGAATACTGTTTGTGTGCAAAGAAAACAAAAATAACAATTTTATATATTTCTTATCTCAACCGCCATTCACGAGAGGACCACTGATGACAAAATAATCGTTTTTGGGTGAACCATCCCTTTAATGTCATAGATGCTGTAACTTGAGCTTAAGGGGTTTTAAACCATGTTTTTTTTATGTATTTTGTGTGGTTTCACCAGTATATACAGTATTAATATATATGTATTAATACTGTATATACTGGCAAAACCACTTAAAATACAAAAATTAAACTAAACTTTAAATGAAAGTTTAAAATATGACTATACAAACTAATTCATAACAACTACAGTAGTATATAAATAATAGAATATATTATTATTTAATTAAATCCAATGCATAATTGTATTACATTCTTTAAAAAAAAAATCACTTAATTAAATTAAATGTTCTGAACTTGAGGTTTGGGGTTTAATACACATTTTGAATGGTTAAATATCCGTGTTAATAGATTCAGTGTTCAATTGAATTGAATATATAAATTATAGCAACAACAACAGAAATAAAAATCAACCCTTTCCATTATTTTTTGTGTAAGAATTTATTTAGACTTTTTAATAGTTCACAACAAGCAATATACAAATCTACATCTTTCACAAGCGACCAACCCAAGCTCCTCCATATATTAAAATCTGATCTCTATGTACATTATTTACAGCGTGATCCAGTCCAGATTTCAGGTCAGAGATGAATGAGGTTGGTCAGTGACAGCCGCAGCTGCCGGCCACCATGTCATCATACTGCTTCAGAACCACGTTCTCATCGTCGTCAAAGTACAGCAGGTTAATGCTGAAGAGCTTGTCCGGCACGCAGCAGGGCGTCTGGATGCCTTTGGTCAGTTTGAGGGCGTTGATGATGGACTGGACCGTGGCGTGGTTGGTGGGCCTCATGTTCTGACCCAGAGGAAACGGACAGGAGCCTTTGCAGTGGTAAGCGTTGTATCCGCGAGGAGACACGATCCAGCCGGACCAGCCGATCTCCTCGAAGTCCACATAGAGCGGCAGACGCTGACACGGCATCTTCTCCCCGCTCTCATCATAGTCTAAGGAGCGAGCGCTGCGACGAGCCGCAGCTGAGAGAGGGAGGCTGGGAAACGGGAGACTTGGGCCAACAGGAGAATCATCTGAACCTGAAAACAAAGAGGAATCGGGGTTTTTCTTTTTGCCTCTAAATATGAACATCCTCGTGCAAGGCACCCTCAATTTAAAATCTGAAAGTCACTTTTTAGGAAAGGCCCATTTTATACTGTGAAAAATGATTATTTAATGGAAAAATATAATAGAATTATATATTTATAATTTGGAAAATATTATTTCAGATTAATAGTATTTTTAATATTTTGGATTAGTTCGAATTTTAGTTTTGTTTCAACTACATTTGAATTTTATTTAAAGTTTTAGCAAATTTGTCAGTTTATTTGATTATTTTTTTTATTACAAAATATAAAAATATTTTCATATAGTTATTCTTTGTTATATTGTTAAATATTTTAAGTACTTTTTGGGGGTTTAAGTTAACTATTCTATTACATTTTCCCCTTTTGTATATTGTTAAATGCTTTATATAATTTTTTTTATTTAAGCACTTTTTATTAACTAATTTATCTTATTATTTAATACATCACTTTAGTTTTTTTTTTTTTACTTATTTTTATTTCTTTATTTGTAAATACTTTTTACACATAACATTTTTTACTTTAAGTTTTTTAATATTTTATTTGCTAAATCATTTCAACTAACAAATTTATTTATGTTTTAGTTAAATATAATAACCCTGTTTCTATTACGATAGTAAAAAAAAATTCTACTTCTTGTAGATTCATTATATGAAGTATTATTTTTAAACAGTTTTTAAAATTGTTTTTATTATAAATTATATTTTATTTATTTATACTACATAGTTTTTTTTACCATTTACAATAATGCTTTATTTTTAAGTACATTTTAGATTTTTTTTTTTATTGCTACATTTTTTGCATTGTTTTTTTCAAACTTTTCCAAAGATCTCCAAACCTCCTGGTTTAGGACAAGATGTATTTATATGAATCCCTACACCTAAACTATCGCTCGTGAAGCTCTCATTTGAGATTATTGTTTAGAAATGTCTGAGAACATCTCTTAATATGTCAAACCTTTAGGCGTGATCTCCAGAGAAGCGGCCCGTCTGCCGTCGTCGGTGAAGAGGACCAGCATGGGCTGTTTACTCTGATGGTGGTTTCGACCCGATGCGAAACGCACGGTTTTCAGGTCCATCTGAAGACCTGCTAAAGTCCTGACTGAGACCAGGAGCCCCAGATGACTGCCCTCATCTGACATCCAGGAGCGCGCCTTTGAGATATAAAACACATTTTTTATTATTGAGGAGAATTTGCACAAGGAAGGCACAGAGTGTGATTTTAGTGATGCTCACAGCTTGAGTGATGGTGAACACCTCCCATCCGCTGGAGTGGATGGGCACCAGTCTGGACGAGAGCAGCTTCTTCCCTTGTGAGACGTTCTTCTTGCTGCTATCGAGAACCTGATAGACACTGACCTGCACAGAAACACCTCTGCAATGTTTAACCTTAACATCCTTCTTTTAGAAGCGCATCGTTTTCTTTCCAGACTGTGAATACTGTACCTGACAGAAGTGATGTCTGTTGAAGGTGAGCGACGCTTGAGGTCTGAGCTTGAACAGATGAAGCTCGGCCGTGAGGATCTTCTCACTCTTGGCCACCGTGGACAGGTTGAAGAGGAACTCGATTTGGTCACTATGCACTACAGAGAGAAGTCGTGATGAGAAATGGCACACAATCACATATACTTTATCGCCATCTCCCACCTCGATATATTCAGATCAGCGGCTGGTTAATATTAATGAGCCATTCTCAAAACCTTAGTCTTGCAATCTTAAATATTTTAGTATATGCTTGACTCAAGTTAAACTTAAAACTAAAACATACACTTGAATTTTTACTTATACATTCTTAGGGTCAAGCTATTTCATATTTCATACAATAAAATAAAAAATAAACGTATCAAATCATTGAGAATTTAATTATTTGATTTTTAGTTGACTGAATGTCTATCATATACTGTATATATATATATATATATATATATATATATAGAGAGAGAGAGAGAGAGAGAGAGAGAGAGAGAGAGATGGATAAAATACAATGTAATTACTATTATTAATAATCCTAATCTTATATATTTAAGTAAATGCTTGCCTAAAGTTAAACACTAAACTTTTAGGCACATACTCTTATTCAATTCCATATTTGAAAGATAAAATAAATTATCAAAACATTGAGTAGTTACTTGATTTTTTTGTGGATCGGTCGTTTTTATGTCATGATTTAAAAAATAAAATAACTAAAAGACTTCTGGTTAAATTACTATTTAATGAAATGGTTTAATCTTGATAAAACTGCAAAAAACTAAAAAATTTTTTTCAACAGATGAGATGGAGTTTAGATTAATAAGCAACCATTATTATAGCTAAATTAAAATTAAAAGCCATTAAAAAGTTGGGCCTACTTGAATTAAAATAAAAATATTTGTGTAGTTGTCATTCCCCATTTTCATTAAGTTATACTTAAATACGAAGAAAAAAATATACAGGCATTTTTTATAAAAAAAAAAAAAAAAAAAAGAAAAACCTTAAAAACACAAACTCCCAAAATTACTAAAACTTATATATATATATATATCGCCAACATTTTGCATGCTAAATGTGCGCTTTATGATCTCTGTCCTGCTTCAAATCAATAAAGAAATCAGAAGCTTACGTTTATCGAAGAAACTCCGGACGGTGTTTCCCTCCAGGAGCGTCGGGTCTTTGGTGACTCCGTCCACATCCGCGATGGTGTTGTACAGGTCCAGCATGTATTGAGGAGGCTGTTTGTGTCCCCGAGCCAGAGCAGCAGGAGGATCCTCCATCCCAAACACCTCCAGGAGCCTCCTGATGGCCTCCGAGCGCACTTCTGCACCCTCAGTGTCCAGCTGATTCACAGACGGTCTACAGATGCAGAGCCCCATCACACAGATCCAGATCACTGCGCGCAACATAGTACCTGCTCCTCGAGAGATGATGCTCTGTCTGTGGCTGCTGGAGCTGGACTGAATGAAGTTTGGCAGGGCTTTATATGATGTTGGCAGAGTCTTCGGTCAACAGTCGTGAAGAGTTCCTATTTAGTCGCAAATGTAAATCCGCAATCAGCGAATGTAAAGCAAATCTAATGGCGGTGTTAACAAGGTGCGAACTGGACTGGTGGTCTGATTGAGAGACCCTGAGAGGAAATTAGTGTTTATCCACAATGCTATGCTGTAAACAATACTTATATGTGTCGATTAAAGAAATAAAATTGTTAAATTGTAGCTTAGATGTTTAATTATGCCTATATCACGTTAAGTGGATTTGGCGCGTGCACCGCAGGCGGTCGACTTCCTTCGAAATGGATCCATTAATTGAGACAAAGGAGGATAATGTGATACAGGAACAATAATTAGTTCTGCAAACACCATGAGAAGGTTTCAGCATGTGCCCTGTGTTTTCATGGTAATGGCAAACACACCTGCTCAAACTGTTGGATTTACAGTCTCGCACGGCTCGTATGTTAATGAGAACATTCATTTGCATAAATGGGCTCGAGTGTGAATCAATATAGTTAATGCAAGTGTGAGTTACTTTCCTGGATGTTTTAGATTGGTTTAATTTCTCATCTGTAATTGTTTGTTTTCATTGGGGGCTCAATAGTGTGTTGATCCGGAGATTTCTTAATATAATGAGCTCCTGTTATATTAATGCAGAAGGAGACTGGTGTTGCAATGGCATCTTTGCAATCAGTTATTATAGTTTCAGAGTTACTGACTGATTTGCTTGATATCTTTCAAGATATCTGATATCTATCTTGATATCTATCTATCTATCTATCTATCTATCTATCTATCTATCTATAAAAACGTATAAATAAAAATGCAATGTTCACCACAAGTTTAAAAATTGTATAATCTTAGAATTATTTATTTTGGTTTACAAGTTTTGTGCACATTTTATAATTTGTAAACAAAATGCATTGTATGTACAATGTAAATTGTATGCAATATTTTCCAAAAATGTAAGAAATTAGCTCTTATTATCTTATATTATATCTTTAAATATGCAAATATTATTTTACAAGTTTAGATATTTCTAATGTTATAATTTTTTTATTTGAGATTACAAGTTTTTGTATATGGGTCAAAGGCGTTAAGATGTCCGCATCAAAATAAATGTAAAAAAGTGATTTTGTGTCCATAGAAAGCACATTAAATGTAAGTAAAATGTCTACTTTTAAGATTTCAAATAATTTGTTGGAGAATTAATTGTCAAAATTTGGTTGAAATAATGTTACATTGTCATTCAGTGTAACACAATATTTATGCAAAAATTCAAACAACATGCTTATTCCGACGCGTACATATTAAAATATCTAAATGAATAATGGAGCATACTGAATTTTATTGTTTTAAATTAGTAAAAAATTCTTACCGACAACTGGGCAAAACCTAGGATAGTGGCAAATGTTAAAAATTTAAAATTACAACTCATTAGTGTTTGGGGTGAAAGTAATTAGTCTTTGAATATGTCATAAATTGATTTTTGTTGTAAATATGCCTGACAAGATTGTTACACTGAATGACATTTTACTGGGTGTCTTCTGTAAATCAGGGGAAAATGTGTGATATTTATTTTTTGCTCAGAAAAACAAAAATAAAATTGCAATTAAATAAAACAGACTACAACAGTTTAAAGCAGTATTACACTTTTTTTCTGCTTAAACACTTTTTCGTCTTTGACCCATATAGGCTGTTTCTTTTATACTTGTTTGAAATTTTGTGTATAAATTGTGAATTTTATGTTTCATAGTCCATGTTGATGTTTCAGTTGTCGTACCCACATTTGCAAAATTGGATTGCTTTTTTTTTTTTAATAGTTTACAATATATTTTAATTGTCTCTCTGTAATGATCTATTTGGGATTACAGCAGGCTATTTTGCAACACTTCTTTCACATTTGCATTTTCTGCCAAAGCTTTAATTATTGATTGATTTGTAACATGATTTAAACCAGAGACATGATTTGCATGTGTAGCTTTCTTTAGTTGCTCTGTGCAGATTGTCATGTAATCAAAGATGGTGGACTCCGACTAAAAAACGTTCTGACATAGATTTTATTTACAAAATACTTTTTACATCATTTACATATATTACAGAATTATCTGAATGGCATCATGCCTTTAAATTGCCATCCATTAATGCACATCCCCAAACCTGACATTACAGCTGTGCAAATGATCTGTAGGGAAACTTCTTCAAGTGTCACTGTAGTGGCTGCAGTCGTCCAGTAGAGGACGCTGTGTTTAAGACTGGCATAGACAGGAAGTGATGGCCAGAACAGTGCGGATCTGGCCTTGTTGACTGAGGAAAGTGTGGCTCTCGTAGTCTTGAGGAACACAAGCGTTGCCCTGTCCTTCAGCCCACAGCAGACATTCACCGAGATCAGACGCGCTCCTGCAGAAACACACGAGTGTGTTAGCCAACATGCAATCAAATGCACACAGATCGCCAATGGCAAAGGTTTAAAGGTGCACTAAAATAACTTGTCAACTGTAAAAAAAAAAAAAGGTGTAGGTACACTAAAAATTAGCAATACTTTTAGAAAATCTGTTTAAAATGATGTTAAATGATATATAGTTACAACATCGATTACTAGCCAAATATAAATATTTTTGCAGATTTGGATTTCTCACTATGAAACTCATTGTCTACATCTGTTACTGTTAAAATCTACCAGCATGTTTATCGTCCAAGTATCGCACATAATAATGAACAATAGCATTATTTCTTACTAAGCCTATAGAACATATTGTGTGTCTATTTTTACATTTGTTCATCAACATTTACAAAAGCTGTTTAAAATAGTTAATGTTAATATAAAGCTTATTTAGTGAGTTTGAGTAAAACTTTTATTAAGGACAGAAACAACATGATTGTACAAATTACATATCTATAGATCCTTTTATATACTCCACAGATCAAACATTTGGAATAATTTTGAATAAAAAGTTTTGATAATTTATTCTTTTTTAAAGAACGGTCTTCAAAAGTTTGGAAAAACAACTTTTTTTCAGGTTTTTGTCTCTTCTGTTCACCAAGGCTGCATTTATTTAATCAAATACAGAAAAACAGTAATACTGTGAAAAAGTATTACTGTAGTTTAAAATGAGTGTTTTTTATTAGAATATATTTAAAAATGTAATTTATTGTTAATACTAGAATGACTTCTGAAGATCATGTGATGCTGAAAATTCAGCTGCACATCACAGAAACAAATTACATTTAACAATATATTAAAATAGAAAACAATTCAATTGTAATAATATTTCACAAAATTACTGCTTTTACTATATTTTTGACCAAAAATAAATTTTGACCAAAAAGAAAGCTTTTGTCAACATAAGAGACATATTTTCCAATAAAAATTAGTTCAAAATATTTTATTTTTATTTTACTTAATATATACTTTCTAATTTTCATTTTGTATTTATTGAGTGGTCGTATTTACAGTATAAAATATTTCTATAACTACTGTCTAACTAAATGTTGAAATATATATATATATATATATATTTTTTTTTTTTAACTGTATTTCATTGTTATAAGTCTGAAAATCTACAAAGTATACTGTGTGTGTGTGTGTGTGTGTGTGTGTATTTCTGCTTTGGACTAAAGACTGACAGAGGTCACAGCAAACAGAGTTGTGTTTTTTAGTGCACACTATAAAGGGTGTGTGTGTGTGTGTGTGTGTGTGTGTGTGTGTGTGTGTGTGATCATGTGTTTGCTCAGTTGTGTGTAAAGTCAGAAGTGTGGCGTGTACCTGAGAAGACAGCGGCTCCCTGAGGTGCAGCTTCCCAAACATCTGCCAACATCTATTTCCTGTAAGAACATTAGCAACACAAGAGAGAGAAGCCATCAGGTCACCACCAGCTGTGAAAGCAGGACGGTCTTTTAACATGATAAGTGCTTTGATTTGGCACCTGCGGGGACCATTTGTGGCCTCCTCGCACCTTTTAGGAGTGCGGCGTCAGACGGAGAACATCTGGCACAGATGTGTTCAATAAGCATTCAACTCTGCATTAAACTTCATAAGTGTGAGGATTTTACAAGATTAAATAGATTAGTATCTGTTTTAGAAAGTAAGTAACACTCCATATGAATTTAAAACTGATTTTCAGGTGTCATTTTTACCTTTTTTTTGGAAATTTAACCCTAGAAGAACATGCATGTCAAATACTTTAAAGCCTCACTAAACTTCATAAGTTTAGAAAATAATATAATGAAACACATTAGATTAGATCGACTATAAAGAATTGATTTTTTTCTCTGCATTTTTTATATTTGGGACATTTTGTCACTTATGCATGGCATAAGTTTTTGCATTAAATCAAAGCATCTATGGTTTATTGAAAGCGTCACTTCTTCTGAAATATTAGGACATGCACACTTGTTTTGTGTAGAATCTGCTAATGGATTTTCAAGCACTAGTCATTAAGTGTTTAACATTTCCATGCATATTCACACTTGAGTTCAACGCTGTCCAATCACAGAACTGGAAATGCTTGGAGGGGGAAATGGATCATTAGCTCAAACAAATCAAGAAAGCAAACATGGATCACTTGAAAATGACTCGTTTCCTTTCTGACTATATCAGCATTAACTGATGTAAGATCCTTTAGCACTAGATTATTGACTTTTGTTTCAGTAAAGACTTGGTTTGTCTTATTAGCCTTTTCTTACTCCCAGTCAAGAAAGTTAACTTACCCAGTGAGACCACTGTAATATAAAATGATATCTTAAATAAAATATATACCTAATATCTAAAATGCTACTTTCATTAAGAACATCAACAACCATTTTTCAAATGATGCTAGTTTTTTTTAGTTTCAACGACTGAGATCGATTTATATTTGATGGCTAAAGCAACCAAGTCAGACATGGATGAAATATATGATTTAGCATAAACTATGAAACAAATTAACCACAATTAGAAACTGGTTGAAAACTCTGGGAATTGTGCTAAAAAAAAAAAAACTCACCCTCAGACTGTGTACTTTGACTCCGTCATCATTGTACGTGATCTCGTAGTGATGCTCTACATACGGGACTCGGTAACATCCCTCCCTTAGTTTGCATTGAGCCACAGTTTGGATAAGCTCCACTTTGTTTGGAGTTTCAATGAAGGTGGAATCAAACTTAGTTGGTACGCATGAAAATCCCTCTGTAGGTAAAACAGATTATTAAAGGATTATGCATTTAAGCTCCTAGTTTATTTCCTGTAACCAACAGGGTTGATATTCTGGCGCGCACTGATGATAAAGGGACTTTTATTTTGTTTTCTCTCACCTGGTGCCCCTTTTGATCCGGTACATTTGCCTGCGTCTATGACGGCCTCGTATGGAGTCTCAGAGTAGTATGTTTTGAGAGATGGGGCTCGGACACACCGGCTCATTTTGGCTTCACAGTGACAGTCCTCGATGATCTCGACCTCCTGCAGACCTTCACGCAGCATCACGCGGTCCACACGCACCCCGGCCGGCTCACAGGTGGAGCTCGGTCCACAGGACGGGACAGAACCAGGCCACGAGGACGGATCCAGATGCTTCATCTACAGGGGTTATGGAAACAATATTCAGTTTGGCTTCTAATGTGTATGAATAGCCATTTATTGTAGATAATCACATTAAAATTTAAAGTCTAACTTTTTTTGTATGAATATATAATTTATTTAAAATAGAAATCTTTTTTAACATTTTACACTACTGCTCAAAAGTTTGGGGTCGATACATTTATATTTTTTATCTTTTTTTTAAAGAAATTAAATCTTTTATTCAGCAATGATATTTACATTTTTTTTAGAAGTGATAGCAAATATTTATATTGTTACAAAATATTTCTATTTTGAATAAATGCAGCTTTTTTAACTTTTTATTCATTAAAAATGATTTCTGAAAGATCATGTGATACTTCACACTCGAGTAATGGCTGATGGAAATTCAGCTTTGTATCATAGAAATATATTATATTTTAAAGGATATTAAAATAGAAACCTTTATTTTATACTGTAATAACAATGAGCAATATTACTGTTTTTTCCCTGTATTTATGATCTAATAAATGTAGCTTTGATGAGCATAAGAGTCTTCTTTAAAAACATTACATTATATGATATATATTTGATATTTGATATGTATACATATATAAGAACTAATAATAAGCTACTAAAATTGTGTGTATATATATATATATATATATATATATATATATATATATATATATATATATATATATAATGCATATTGTATGTATTGACAATTACTTAATAAAATAATTTTTATATTATTTAATTTAATTATATATTATTAATATTAATGTAAAATCATTTCATACTTAAATACATAAATTCATACTTTCTTGCTCTCTACAATCAAAAAAAGCATTAACTAAATGAATTAATGTGAATGTGAATATTTATATATACCGGAGGAAAGTAAAAAAATAAATTAATTGTTGAATCTAATAAGCAATTTTATTTTATTATTATTATTATTATTTTGCATACTTATTTTTATTTCAAGAAATGTCGCCATCTTGTGGTAAGCAGTAGGCTAGAATTGTTTTACCTTTTTGTATCGCAGGAAATCAAGCGTTGAGGATTCGTAATATTTAGTGGACATTAACCCCGCCTCCAATGACGCAGAGCGTGCTGATTGGCCACAATGTGTTCTGCACACACCCACATCAACATTCACAGGACTGCCAGAAATATCTGTTACACGAAAGAAATTACGTGACTGATAGTCATAAAACAAATATTTGCTCCAAACTACTCGAAACAGCAAGAGTTGACAACATAGCCATAAAACTGCATATTTCTATTGTATTTTCATCCAGCATTTTTTCATTGGTATTTATATAAAAGAACTAAACCAAACCTTTGCCGATGTAGATCACGTGACTCTGGCGTCTGCAGCAGGCTCTCTCTGTGTACAAGTTCCTGGACTCTGTGTTTTTACCTAAAACAGCTGTGACTAAATGACACAAATACACAAATCAATTGATATTATAAATTTTTTTTACCAAGATTGGGGAAAAGCATAATTTACATCAATGAAATGCAATGAAATATCATAAATTATAATGTGTGTATATATATATATATATATATATATATAAACATTTCAGTTACTTGAAATCCAATATATATATATATATATATATATATATATATATATATATATATATATATATATATATATATATATATATATATATATATATATATATATATAAACATTTCAGTTACTTGAAATCCAATAAATAATAAATTAAATATAAGGAAAACTAATTGTTTTATTTTATTTCAGCTGGTCAAGGTAAGATTTCTAGTTTTCTAGTCTTGTCTAGTTTAAGTACTAAAATAACTAAAATACTTTTAACTTAAAACTGAAACAAAAAATGAAAACACGTAGGCTAATAATGAAAAAAAAAACTAATAAAAATGGCAAATACAATTTTTATTTAAAAAAATATTAAAATTAATAAAAAAAAATGTTTTAATAAAGTTTAAATACTAAAACTTAAAAGGTAATAATAAAAATAACAGAAACGTTTACAAACGTTTACAAACGTTTAAAAACAAACACACACAACAAAACTATTAAAACTTTAAGTCAAATTAAAATGAAAATGGAAAATAAAAAATAAAAACTAATGCAAGATATAATTTTTGTTTAGTTTCATCTGAAATGATCAAAACAGAAATAAAATGACTGGAAACTATATAGACACAGTATATATATATATACACACACACACACAAATGACAAAAACACAACAAAACATTAGTCAGGAAATATAAAAATAAATACAAATTCAAAAAAATATTAAAGCTATAATAGTATACAATTTTTTTTAGAAAACATGGTAACTTATCAGTCATAGATTACTGTGGCAGTACCATGATACATGAAACAGCATGATGGTGAATTATTACCATATTCATATCCCATATTGTATCAAAAAGGTACTACAAAAATGTCCAAAAACCTGGTCTTTCCACACCATGCATACAGTATCATATTAACATTTTAACTGTTTTAAAAGCATCATATTCTATCAATCACATAACAGATTACATTCACATACATTACATTCAAAAACAGATCATACTGTAGTCACACGCTTCGTTAAATCTTGAATTATAACGAGATAAACATGACCAACACTCACAGGTCTGATGGACGGTGCACAGCAGAAGAAACACACGCAGAGGCAGTAAATCCATAGTAATGTTCCTCACACACACCGTCAGGTCTGTGCCTTCAGTCCTGCTCCTCGGGGATATTTATACCTGCATGGGTTCACTGCTGCGGAGAGAAATAATCAAATTTCCTCATGAGTCTAATGCCTGCTGTTAGGAGGCCAGCAGATCAAAGAGCATCTCCTCCACACCTCTTCAGCTTCGTCATGTGTGCTGTCAGACCCCTTCCTTTCACTAATGAAGTGCTTAAGGGACTTTGAGCCACTAAGCGGCCCTCCTTTAAAGGTATTAATCAACTTTTATCTCAGGGGGACGGTGTTTAGCACCTTCACTTAAAACAAAACGGGCCCCTGCCCCCCGTCGAGAGCAGCCTTTGTGTTTATTCTACCCCGGGACAAATGGTGCGTCTGTTTCAAAGTATAAGACTGACTTTTCTCTTGAATATTTTTATGTTTATTAAAGATTAAACGTTTATTAAAGCCACAAGTATTATTGTAAGTTATGGAGAACAATAGAACATGGTCTTTTTGGTGTCCATCGATCTAAAATTAAAATATTTGTTTTAATACATAATGTATAATTTATTAATAAATATATCATCGCAAAAACATAAACTTATACACATATATAATTCATTTCCAAATGTAATTATATAATTAAAACATATAATATCTATCTATTTTTTCTATTTATTTTATATAAATATTTTATGTATAATTTATACATAAATATATAATTTATTTCTATAATATTAAATCATTTATTATTTTACAATTTTATAATTGTAAATATAAAAAAATAATAAATAAATAAATAAATCAATATTTTGATGTTGCATTTCCTGCATTGTATCAGCTCCGCTCTGATGTTCCTCCTCTTGAGCCGTTTTCACCTCAGTCATTATAATCACTAAATAGGTTACACCTCGCACTACAAAGACCAATGCCAACTGATTACTGCAATACCGCCGCTGATTAACCCCCTAATCTAGTCAAAGAATCTCCTAAATCACAACCAATCAGTCCTGATTAGCTTTCCGCTAGCATACTGTTTGCTGTGCTGTTTTCATACGTAAGAGAAGTTTTAACAGTATATGTTAATAAGGAATGAGCTGATGTTGGGTCTCAGAAGCTGCTGTTTTCCATGATAATGCATTCAAAGAGATCCAGGACCCTCCTCCACATGAAGCATATGAATTGAGGGAAAGTTTCAAAGAGAAAAGCAGAGATGATTGAAGCTCAGATGCTGGGCCCTAAACTAAAGTTTCAAAATGTTCTACACTTTTCAAACGGATTTTTGTATTTTGAAATGTTACATGACATTATGTCACAAAACATGAAGGTAATGTTTTCACTATGACCCAGGTCTACAGTAATTTATTTCATTATTTCATTGACAAAATATTATATAAGTTAAGGAGCTAATTCTTTATATATATATATATATATATATATATATATATATATATATATATATATATATATATATATATATATATATCTAATACGTAATACTGTGCTTTTGCCTCTAAGGACTTGTAATTGGCACACACACACACACACACACACACATATGCATATACAGACAGACACACACACACACACAGAAAGACATACACTCAGACAGAGAGACACACACACACACACACACACACAGACATATATATACATATATATACACACACATATACATATACAGACAGACAGACAGACAGACACACACACACACATACACACACTGAGACAGACAGACACACACACACACACTCACTGAGACAGACACACACACACACACACACACACACACACACACACACAGAAAGACATACAGAAAGACACACACACGCGCACACACACACACACACACACACACACTCACTCACTGAGACAGACAGACACACACACACACACACACACTCACTGAGACAGACACACACACACACACACACACACACACACAGAAAGACATACAGAAAGACACACACTCAGACAGACACACACACACACACACACACACACACACACACACACACACACACATATACATATATATACACACACACACATATACAGACAGACAGACACACACACACACTCACTCACTCAGACAGACACACACACACACACACACACACAAACACACACACTCACTCAGACAGACAGACAGACACACACACGCGCACACACACACACACACACACACACACACACACACTCACTCACTGAGACAGACAGACAGACAGACTCGTCCAGTTCCCTCTGATGCCAGACGTCTGTTCCTGGCAGGGATTGTGGCTCTCTGTTTATCCTTTGGTCTTGAGGCGCTCAAGGAGATGTCCTTTTACAACCACCTGATGAAATAGTCTTGTATAATTAGGTCACATGATGCCATCATATGCAAGTAACTTCTAGACTGCTCATTCATGTGCAAGAAGAGCACTGGACAAACCTATTACAGTATTTTTGGATTGCTAAACGACAGTGAGCACAACTGGAGTCACACGTGCAAAACTCTAACTACAGCAGCAGATCATGTGGACCAAACTCTAGTTCGTTTTTCATTGCTTGAACACAGTTTTCAAAACTCTACACACTTATCCCACGACTTTAACCACAACCTGCACAACACTGTGGATTTACTTACAGCACTTTGTTCAAATGCTAACACACTGCTGTCAAAACTGTGAAGCACACATTCAAAACAGAAGAGATTTCACACACTGCTGATTGCAATTTCAGGATTAGCCATGAAAATTATTTGTTCGAATTACAGTATGTACTTTTAAGTTTCTACCTTTTTTTTTTCTCATTACTGTAATTCTGTAAACTACTACAGACTATTGAAGCAAACTTCTCATTTTCATTTACCTTAAAGAATTGTTATGTTCTAAAAATGTAAATAAATCATGTGAAGGAATGTCCATCTTTTCTTTGAAGAAAATATGACTTTGTATGAAGTCACTGAAATTGTTCAAACTGTAAAGATGAAGAGTGAGTATCTTGTGTACTGGTGTTTGTTGCGAGTGTTTTTCCTCTCAGTGTGTTCTGAGTGTGTGTGTGTGTTATCTCACTGAGGGAGAGTTGTGTTGCTTGGAATGAGTTTTGCAGATGATGTGAACTGTTTTGCTAGTGCACCACTGTAGTTACAGTTTTAAAGTTGTGCCCACTGTCGTTAACCATGCAGAAATTCAAAGAAAACATCTACAGGTATCTTTGAACACACTATCAACTGAATAGAAACAGCCGAGCAATCACATAGCAATGCAAAACTGAAGCCAGACACACAAACCTAAAATCCTCTTGCACGTGGAGCGAGTGACAGACCGCTGGACGGTGTAATCCCGTGGCAGGAGGGGTCCAGTGATGACTCACCTGTCTGTAGGTGAGTGTGTGAGACAGGATTACACACACCATGAAGCAGCGGCACACAGAGAGACAGCGGAGCAAGCAGACCGCGTGTGGCTCGATGGAGGACTGAGATGAACCTTAATAAATGATACTCGCCTGATTCAATAAGACTGGATCTTAAGGACTTTAGGCATCCTGGATCTGTAAATGGACAGATCTGGGTAAATTGGACATATCTGAGACTGTGAGGAGACACCTGAAGACCTAGAGGATGTTTTCATGTATGACGAGCGCCGCTTTACCACTAAAGACTGAGAAAAAGGCGAAAGGACAGGTTCTGTGTGAGTTTGAAAACACAGTTTAATATCCTGGAATGAAATATCCTTTTAGATGATTGCTCATATGATGCTCCTTCATCGCTCAGGAAACTTTAAGAAGATCTCAGATGTCCTCTTTCGTAAGAATAACATTGCATGAAGACATGTATATAATATCTCATGTCCTTTGGACTAGAAAGCATTTTTGAGTTCATGAGATTGAGTCCATCTCTGCACAAAGAGGACAATGAATGCTCAGAAGTTGCTTTTTCATAACTCAAGAAACTTTATGGAGTTCTAAGATGTTCTCTTAGTAGAAATAACTTAAGACTTGTAAAAGACTTTTAAAATGTATTGTGTATAGCATCATAAGGATATTTGGACTAGGAAGCGTCTGATGAGAAATGTTTGAGTTCATACTAAAATAGGCTCCACATAGATTATGAGCAATTATGAGATTAAATGGACACTTTTGCTGAAGTGCCTCTAGTTCTCTTGAGAAATAAACCCCTGTAATCTACTTACAAGACTCAGAAGATATCTAAAAAATATCTCAATATGAACTCAAACTCAAAAGACATGAAAGAGACGATTTAGATGCTTTGTAAAATGTGAAATAGCATAACTCTGATTATTATTGGGACAAGGAAGCATTAAATGAGAAATATTCTATTTCACATTAGATCTCTTTAATATCTGGATTTTTTTCCACCTAGACGACGATTATGAGATCAAATGGGGACTTTTGCTTCATCTCAGGTGTTTCTTGTGAGGAAAAAGACCAGAGTAATCTCAGGAGAGATCTCAAATATATCATAAACTGTGCTCAGATCTTAATATGAACTCAAACGTTTCTTATATAGCTCTCCTAAGATCTGTATGACAGCTGTTGACTCACTTCTGTCTGTTTTTATTCCTCACAAGGAATTTTATGAGAAGCATTAGAACAAAGTTTAGGTAAATGGAGCATAATTCAGAACTGGAAATCGATGAAAAAAATGAAACACAAAGGGTCTGTGCACAGTTGAGACACTGAGATCTTTTCCGAAACTCTAAAGAGAAGAAACCTTCATTTAACCGCTTTGATTTCTATGAGGAAAAACTGAGATTTGAATGAGATCTGTTTTTTTCTACAGGGCAGGTGGCCCAGCAAACCATGCCGTCTCACCACAAAGAGCTCGTGCCTCAGCCGGCCTGGATGGAGGTCGATAAAACCACGGAGGAGAAGACGAGGAGTCAAGCACTGGACAGAAAACCTGCAGCTGTGAGTCCAGAGGTCAGCGTGAAGCAGACGCCCTTCGCAAGAGCCGTCTATGACCTCGGCCACAAGGAGAAGCTGGTCAATGATCTCACCTTCGGCAAACGGATCGGCTTTTACGAGCTTCGAGGGGAAATCGGCAGCGGAAACTTCTCTCAGGTCAAACTAGGCATTCACGACCTGACCAATGGTGAGAGACACAGAGTGTAGCTGTATTCAATGCAAAACACCTCAACCTCCCTTCAGAGTTTCTGTTGTTGTGAATGGTAAATGAACATGTGTTCATCACGTCATAGACAAATCTGGGTTAATCCAGAAGATTATAGTTAATCTTCATCAGGATGTGTTCATTTCTATACCCCCCTTGGAGACCCACCTTAATGTCCTGAGAACCCGCCCTGTCACCATGTGAATGTTACTTTTTCAGAAACAAAACAGAGTAGAAGGTAAAAGGGTGGTCAAATCATTTCATTTTTTATTATATATTTTATGCATTTATGCATGCATTTAGCAGACACTTTTTTTTTTCCCAAAGTGACTTACATTGCATTCAGGCTAATAATTTTCTCCTAAACTTGTGTTTTCTGGGATTCAAACCCCAACCTTGCACTTGCTAATGCAATGCTCTACCACTTGAGCTACAGGAACACTATTTAACAATGAAAAAATAAATAAACCTTCAGAAGTGCATTTTCAATTTATTCATTAAAAGAGAAATGAGTTAAAATTTTCCTAATAATATTATATATTTTAGTGGAGCTATTTTTAAATGATATCAAAATATTTTTTGATGAACATCACATGATAAATAAATACAATATTTTTTTATTATAATTAAATTTGGTATCGTTTCATTTTATAAAAAATTAATTATTTTTTAACAATGATTGCAAGTTCTTATATTTTGTTTTCATTTTCCATTTGAGAGTTCAAATTTTATTGTGTGTCTTTGTCATTGTTTATATATAATTTTTTGCTCATTTTAATTAAAAATATTAGTACACATTAAACTAAAATGAAATAAGAAATGCCTAAAACAAAAATAATTGTTACATTTTATTTCAAGTAACAATTTTATGTATTATTATAATTATTATTTTTTTAATTAGTTATTGATAATAACCTTGGTTTGCTCACGATAGTCATAAAATCAAGAATGTATGAACCAGGCTTGACCACACACATGCAAACCAATCTGCCTCACCATAACTGACCCACGTGGCATTGGCAGTGCATTTACTCCCCTGTTCTCTTTCACTCATCTCTCTCAGAAAGGTAGCTGTAAAGATCCTGGATAAGCTGCGTCTGGACAAGCGCTCGCAGAAGCTGTTCTCTTCTGAGATACGCTGCATGGAGAGACTGTCCCACCCCAACATCGTGCGTCTGTATGAGGTGGTGGAGACGTTTCGCAGGCTTCACCTGGTGATGGAGTACGCGCCTGGAGGAGAGCTGTTCTCCAGGATCGCCACCAGAGGGCGCCTGTCTGATCTGGAGAGTAAACTGGTCTTCTCTCAGTACTGTCTGCTGTCAAACACATGGTGAGCACAGTGAAACACAATCTGTCTCGGAGTTTAACCTTCACTTTTTGTTTTACAAACAGTAAACAACAAAAATAAAAAAATAATTAAACATAATTTTCTTAACTACAGTAAATACAGACGCAGTGTATTCTGGGGCTGCATGATTAATTGCAGTCAAACATAAATCACGATATGTCTAAGTGCAATTATTTATAACAAAATGGGACTATAGTTTAAATGTAAAAAACTAATATATTTAAGATTTTTTTTACTCTAAAATATATCTGGTTTAATATTTTTATATAATAACATGTTCATACTTGTATATATATTTCTCTTTTTTTGTATATTTAATATTATATTTTTACAAATAATAATAATCATACTGCTAAAATACTAAAAGCAATAATATTTTGTTTCATTAATAGTTTTTAACATTTTAAATCAGATTTTACACCACTTAACATTTTTATGATCATTTAATTGCTACTAATTTATCTTCACCTTAGCAGTCTGATAAAATAATGAGTCAAACGTGTTAAATATAACAGCTGAAATGATTTGCTGTTCCTTCTACTGGAAATGGAAACTCAAATGTAGTGCATCATTCAAGTAATGCATGATAGAAAATCCACATTGCATGCATGCCAAAATGTTACGCAAATATCTATAAAAGTGTATGTTTTACCTTTAGCATGACAACAACATCATCCACCGGGACCTGAAGGCTGAAAATGTCTTCTACCACCACCATACTGCATCAAAGTGGGTGACTTTTGGCTTCAGCGTGATGGAACCCACCGACCACATCACACCACCTTCTGCGGCTCTCCGCCTTACGCGCGCCCCTGAACTCTTTCGGGACGAGGGTTACATCGGACCTCTGGTGGACATCTGGGCTCTGGGTGTCCTGCTGTACTTCATGGTGACAGCGACGTTCCCCTTTAACGGCTCGAGTCTGAGACGACTGCGCTTCTGCATCCTCAGAGGTTCTTACGCGTTCCCTGCGTTCGTGCCGGAAGCGTGTCAGCACGTGATTAAGGGCGCGCTGAGGCTGGTCCCCGCTGACCGTATATCCCTGGCACAGATCATGTCCAGCGCGTGGTTGAGGGGGTCGAGTATCCGCAGCCGTACACACCTGCTCTCCATCACCTGCGCACCTGACCGACGCCTCACGGACGCTCTCCGCCGACGAGCGCGCGTCAAACTCGCGCTCGAGGAGCTGGGGATCACGAGATTCACCTCAGGAACAACAAGGTGTTGGATTGCCGGAGCCCTCTGACAGGGATCTACCGGATTCTTCTGCACCGGATACAGAGGAGCAGATCCGTGGAGTCTGCGGGACACACGGCGCTCTGTCCGGGAGGAGATGGTCTACCCTACGACCGTCCACAAAAAAAAAGCACAGTCCGCCGTCTGTGCCATCCTATAGACAACATACAGACATACAGAAAGACTGATGCATCTCTGTGCAATTCTTGGGGTTTTTGAGCTATTGTTAAATTGCATGGCAAGCTTAATTAATTACATTTTGATAAGAGCAGACACACGGTTGATTTCGAATTGGACCTTTATGCTTCAAATGTTAACTTTTTCAAGTGCTGTAAACCTTTTTTACTTGATAAAAAAATATATTGATAAATATTCCAAAAATCGTATTACCTAGCATTTACGGAATATTCAGCTGAAATTTTATTAACGATATATAATCACTTGAAAAAGGGAACACAATATTTTTTTATTAATACAGTGCATATTTACTATGTCAGCTAATGAGATTTTTTATATATTACATTTCTATTCATAAAAATAGTTGTTAAAATGTATAAAAATAGTTATTCAGGTTATGCATTAATTCTCCAGTTTGTTTTTATTAAAAGGTGCACATTAGAGCTCAGAAAATCAAAACGGCTTGATAATCGTTTAGGTTTTTTTGGGATAAAAAAAACAACAACATTCATTGGTTGCGTCAACACACTGCTAAAACACATTTATATATTTATATGCAAACATTTATGCATCCGATGTCCAATCAATGTTGTTATTAACTAAAACGAGTAAAATATTTCCAGTAAAAAAAGGAATAAATCTCATATATATATATTATATATATATATTATATATATTATATATATATATATATATATACAACACACACACCAACACACACACACACACACACACACACACTTTGGTAACTGACTGAAATAAATTACATAAATAGAATTAATAAACTAATTATTAAACGAAAATGATAATATAAAAATAAACCTCATTAAAACAACAAATGACGTTTTAGCCAAATGTCTCCCATTTCGTGTGACTCATGTCCATCTTTAAAAGCTATTTAATATGAGATATTTACACTGAAATTATAATAACAATTCATTATGCATAATTGTGTAAATCCCTATAGTAAGTAGGCTACATGGTTAATTAACAGACATGGGGACTTGTGACTTGGTGACTTGGACTCGAGTCGACTCGAGTCGCTATTTTTAGGACTTGAGACTTGACTCGGACTTGGAAGTTAAAGACTCGGGACTTGACTTGACTTGAGACACGATGACTTGAATGACTTGAGTGTTAATCACATCATGTTTTCAGTTTGAATATAAATATATAAATTATTTTTTTAAATAAAAGTTGATTACTCAGCTGGAGCGCAGGCTGAGAATAGCGTCGTGACTGGATCAGGACACATTCATCAGTCATGCCCTCTCTACCTTACACAAACCACGCCCACTTAAATCAGATATCAC